>NC_083769.1:4305000-4307500 GCF_963514075.1 Conger conger
GGGCTGAATTTGACCCCAAATGTAAAACCGGTCATAAAATCTAAAGATAATAGGAGGGTTAAACTTCTTATCAGTACTACTGGTACTGATGGTAGTTAGTGAAACCAGTGGGTGTAGTGATTGGTTGGAATGAAAACCTGCATAGGCCCTCCATGGCACATGGTTGGGATGTGAAGGTACAAGCAGTGATCTACCAGTCTCTATAGCTACTGAGACTACAGCCTCTACAGTTACTAAGGATATGACCTCTATAGCCTCCATAGCCTCTATAACCTCTATAGCCTCCATAGCCCCTATAGCCTCTATAGCCTCCATAGCCTCTATAGCCTCCATAGCCTCCATAGCCTCTATAGCCTCTATAGCTGTACTCAGTGACATTATAGACTCTATAGCCTCCATAGCTGTACTCAGTGACATTATAGACTCTATAGCCTCTATTGCTGTACTCAGTGACATTATAGACTCTATAGCCTCCATAGCTGTACTCAATGACATTATAGGCTCTATAGCCTCTATAGCTGTACTTAGTGACATTATAGGCTCTATAGCCTCCATAGCTGTACTCAGTGACATTATAGACTCTATAGCCTCCATAGCTGTACTCAGTGACATTATAGACTCTATAGCCTCCATAGCTCTACTCAGTGACATTATAGACTCTATAGCCTCCATAGCTGTACTCAGTGACATTATAGACTATATAGCCTCCATAGCTGTACTCAGTGACATTATAGACTCTATAGCCTCCATAGCTGTACTCAGTGACATTATAGACTATATAGCCTCCATAGCTGTACTGAGTGACATTATAGGTGCTGATTATAAGGCCCTGCAGCTGCACTTATGGAGGAAACGGCCTCTTTAGCCTCTAAGGCTGGGCTCAGGACTCTGCCTTTATATATGGGTGAAAGACGCCGGGTAACGATGTCAGTCAGACTGGATTGGACCACTTCTCAGCATTTTCTCAGCACAGGTTTTGTGTTAGAGACTTGATCTCATTGACCGGTAATTTCCAGCAAGTTAAATTTTTATCTAATAAATAGGAGTAAATGTTTTATTTCCTGAGCATTACATACTTGTTGCGATCTCACCTTGAATATTTATTGGTTATCAGGTGGTCGTAAAAGCAAAAAAAGATAAAATAAAAATAAAAATGTCTCTGTTATCCCGTATGACATTTGTGACTAATGTCATCATATGATTCTAAATTAAAATATAAAAATTACATTTGCTGAAAATACCTGAATATCATTCTAATGAAGGTAAGAAAAGCCACTTTTATTTCCCTCCTGTTATGTTCAGCTTTTATGACCAGTTTTACATTTGTGGTTAAATTGAGTCCCACAATTGAAAATATTAAATATTGTAAAACGTTCGTATCCATAAATATAAAAAATCTGTTGGGTATTCAATATAATATAGGATCAATATAAATATATCAATATAAAACAGGGTTAACTGGTTTTCAAAAGAGGTCAAACACTGAGTGGAGCCAAACTGACCTAAAACATAGTAGGACGGTGAACCTGTTCTATTCTTTCTAAACTGTGTCACTGACCCATGGACATATGGACTCAATGGTGCTGAGAGCACAGAACACAGCCTGACATGAATCCTCAATTCTCCATTTCATCGTGTTCCCCTTATGCCTTCCAGCAGGCTGATTGGTGGGCGTGGTACCTGGAGCTCGGTTTAATGGGTTAAAGGAGCTCCAGTGTTGCTGCTTGGGGGGCAGTAAATCTCTCACCTGTCGTAGGGTTTGGTTTGGTTTTGCACCGACTGCATCCAACACTGCTGTCGTACTGATCTCTCATATCTCACTCTAACTTACTTTAAATAAATAACTGATTATCCTGTTAGCCTTTTATGGCATGTCTCATGTTCCCGTTCACTGCTGAAACCAGGCAGCCTTTTATGGCATGTCTCATGTTCCCGTTCACTGCTGAAACCAGGCAGCCTTTTATGGCATGTCTCATGTCCCGTTCACTGCTGAACCAGGCAGTCGTAACACGTCTGACACGTGCATGCCTTCGCATATTTCATTTTCCCCTGAATTTTTTTCCCCCTGTGCTGACATTCAATCGGTTGTAACTGTAAATTGCATCCTGTCGGATAAAGACTTTTGCTTTTTAATGGATTAAATGTGTTCATAAAAATTAAGTTTGAAAAAAACCCACAAAAGATTATGTATTTCCATTGTTTTATTTCCATTATTTTTATTTACCGCTGAATCGATCTTTTAAAGAGATTTCTTCCCAATTTTCAAGTTTTGTCTTTTATCCTCCCACAAATGCAGGTATATAGAATAAGGTCAGTATTGTCCAGTATTGCACATACCCTCCCATTAAAGCTCACAGTCTGCACTTAAATTTGAGGTACTTGCATCCATACGGAGTGAATCTTGTAGGAATTGCAGCCCTTTAAAATATATTTTTCATAATTTTGCCATGACTTTGGGAGCAGTGACGGCTAAAGGGTGTGAGAGAATTAGGGACAGATC
>NC_083769.1:4310000-4357500 GCF_963514075.1 Conger conger
GTTGAGGAAATATTTTTTGTCTCTTTTCCTCCTCGTCCCTTTTACGTGGGTGAAGTTGTTTTGGCAGCAATGATGTTGAAGAAATATTCAGACTCAGTAGTTGCTCATTACAAATAGTTTAATATAAAACAGATTAATCTGGGGAGTCTGTGTGCTCCAGAGAACTTCCAGAGCTTCCAGAGACCAGAGAATTCCAAAGTAACAGTAGGAAGTATCCTAGTCTTTATACATTATAGCCAATCATATAACATCACATTGTCTCTCTTAACCCGCCTTAATATTTTCTGTCACTCCATGAAAGCTGAGCTGTCTTAACCATTCGCCTATATAATGCATTTCTTTGCAAAGACCCACATTGCTCGAATTGCATCACTCAGTCAAAACAGGCCGTATCCAACGCCATGGTTTTTAAACACCCGATTAAGTGTTCGCTGCACTTTCATTAAACAAACTGTACTTTGCAGATCAATGTGTTTTAACAGACACACAGCTCTAATTGCTCAAGATGACTGACTTATTCATTTTAACATAATTAATCATGATTCTCTAAACATTATGGCTTATCATTGTTGTACTAATACAGTATTTGAAATATAGTATATAGATATATAGTCACATTTAGGAAAGGGTATTTTTGCACACGATTCTCTATTCTAACCATTTCACAGTTTTAATAAAAGCATTTAAATCAAACTTCATCATTATTCTAAACATTCCTGGTTTTCAATAAGGGCATTTTGATCAAACTTCAACAGGAACAATATTACAATATTACTATTTGAGTTTTTGGCTGTGCCTTCAACTACAAATTGAATATATTTAAATTCAAATATTTTAAATCATATTTCTTGTACACACATGGTCTGATATTTAAGTTGATGTGAAAACGGGAAATGTGAATGCGTATGCTTTATCCTCCAGCAGCTATCTGCATTTAAAGGCAAACTTCATGGTAATTTGAGCAACATTACATGATTATTACCAAAAACGGTAGCATAAAGTATCATTGGTGTATGGATGCAGCTACACAATCCTATACCACGTTCAACGCCCCTAAACCACTCTGTGACGCAATAAAGCTGTTCCAGTCTCCTCGTCCTGCGCCCACCGTCGGCTGTTCCGAATGCGACGCCCCCTCCCCGTATTCTACTGGTCCTCTATCTGCGAGCAAGATGGAAACCGTAAACCAGGTAGGTCTCTGAAAAACAATTTACTGTATATATGCATTTTATTGGGAAAAGCACCTCAGCTCGTAGCCTAACAAATAATTGTGAATTTTGAAAAAAGGGTAACAATGAGATGGGGGAAACTGCGCTTTAACAGAATGCAGCGCTTTGAAGAGCGCCAGAGCGGGTGTTCGTCAGAGCCGAGGAGGAGGAAAAAACGCCGCAATACAAACCTACCTGCTAAATGTCTGAATGCTAATCAATTTCTGCGAATATTGTCCTAAGATAACCGCGTAATACAACTGTACATCATTTAATATAATAACTGAACAAATATATACGAGTAGTAAGATTGTTGACACAAACCACAGTCCTAATTGTGATATGGTGCAGGGTAACGCATTGAATATGAACGTCCTTATATGTAAGACCTTTTGTGGTTAGTTGTATTAAAATATGATATTTGTATATTTGTATACCCATCTATACCCATTACACCACGTAAAATAAAAAAATAAGTAAAATACTGGCGGCTTCGGAACATGTAGGCCTGCAGATAATGGTTGCGATTCCACGTTAAAATGGCAGCTCATATGTATCCATCTCAAATTATTATTTTGAAATATGTACAATGACAATATATTTCTGAATTCAGGTAGGCCTGTTGCACCATCGGTCTGATTAAAATATGCAGATTGTCGGTGTGGTATTCAAGAGGGGGATGGGAACTTTAGCTTTGTGCAAAGGTAATAAACGAAAGTGATTTTAAGGCAATACAATGCCTTCATCAGTGCGATAATTAGTAAACCGTGTCGTATATATAATATTAAGATGTATTATATGGCCTCTGTTATAATCACATATATCTTTAAACCTGGAAGGCAATGGGAGAAATAGGAGCTGATGAGAATAATGAGTGATGCTGATAGGTTTATATGAATAAACCTTAGGCGTACGGTTGTTGGCGTCGTACTACACCACACCTTGCTAGCGACGGCACTATTGAATCAGCAAAAAACCAATCATTCCAAATAGACTTGTATGTTACTTGCACATTGGAGGACACGTCTAATTTACTATGTAAAGGTCGCGATGGAGAAATAGCTTTGTCAGTGTCCCTCCGCGACATTAGACTGTTATCTCGTCCCTGCGTAAACCTATTCATGTCGTATACGATATGATCATTTCAAACCGAAAACGGGACCAAAATATATATATTTTAAAAGTGTTCTGAGAACAAATCTTTTATCAACATTTGCTATGAATTGAATGTAACAAACCAATTTGTTTTGCAGCGCTTGCCTCATTCCTGTCACATATAGCCTACTGTAGCCCTAGCTGTACCGCACCCAAGTGCACGCAATAAAGAAGATGGGTGAACAGCTGCGCTTCAGATCCGTAGTTGTGTATGTTCACAGTATGTCTACCCGTATCTCATATTTGGCGTTCATGTGCTTTTCACCCTATTTGGCAAGCTCGGGAGCCGTAATACAAGGGAACATTAGGATCGCAAGTTAAAAGCCTATTATAGGAATTGTAATTTGGTATAATTGGCTGCCTTCAGTGCTCTCAGCGTTTCATCCTCCTGTGCTCCGCAGTTTGTTCCTCACGCACACATACTCTTTTTGTCCTTTCATTTGATCAATAGCTACGTATTTGAATGTTGCAGCAAATGTTCCCTGGAGCGCTAGACAGTGTTATTGTGTTACGTTATACATAAGACTTGTGTTCTAGTTTGAACGCATAGCAATTACACACGTTTATCTCGAGTGGCTTACGTACTGAAGGTATACACAAATTACTTACAATGTCTTTTTTACAATGTCAAGGAACTTTTATAAATGAATCTATGCGAATAGACACGCAGCTACTTTCTACTTGTTGCAGTTGCCCTATACAGAGCTCACTGATAGTGGGCTACAAGAGACATAGCCTTATTAAAATAGCCTTTGCTAAAATATGGTGGAACAGTACAGTACAATATTCAGGCTATACCAAGGCGGATGTTGTTCATGACTGTATAAAAATACCCGATCAAGTAAATTATTCGACTATAGAATAATCAAGAACCAATTATTGCTATTTATGAATCACAATAGCCAATAGCACGGGCGGCACCTGGCGCTATTTAGAGTGAGTGTGCTACCGAGCTTGTGTTAACTGCTCTTTTGTGTGTTGACAGCTGGTCGCCACCGGGCAGTTCCGTATTCTCAAAGTACCCCTGGGGTTCATCAAGGTCCTCCAATGGGTAAGTCAATGGGTGATAGATTTGGTGCGTAAATGTGGATATGATCTTAGCTAGAGCCACCAAATATGACATTTCCCAAAAATTAAGAACTGGTCAAAATCCTGATTTTTGATTAAGTGAGCCTCTTCTAATTGTTGAACCTCTTTATATATCAAATATACTCTCAGTGAGCACTATGTTTGGTATTTATTAGACTTTTGACTTCTACTGCTATTGCCTATCCACTTAGAGTTACGATGCGTTCAGAGATGCTCTTCTGCATACCACTGTTCTAATGTGTGTTCAGAGATGCTCTTCTGCATACCACTGTTCTAATGTGTGGTTATTACTGTCACCTTCCTGTCACCTTTGTCCAGTCTGGCCATTCTCCTCTGACGTCTCTCATTAACAAGGCGTTTCTGTCTGCAGAACTGCTGCTCACTGGATTCTTTTTGTTTTTTTGCATCATTCTTTGCAAACTCTCAAGACTAGTGTGCATGGAGATCCCAGGAGATTAGCAGTTTCTGAGATACTCAAAGCACCCTGTCTGCCACCAACAATCATTCCACGGTCACTTAGATCATATTTTTCCCACATTCTGATGGTTGATGTGAACATTAACTGAAGCTCCTGACCCGTATCTACATGATTGTATGCATTGCACTGCTGCCACACAATTGGCTGATTAGATAATTGCATGAATAGTTGGTGTAATAAAGTAAAAAAAATTATAGTAAAGTGCTCGGTGAGTGTATATTTGGTTTATAAAAAAGGTATATCTTAAAATAGATTTTGAAAGCTGTCGTTATGTATATTACTGTTTTTGTATGGCTGCTCTCATTCTAAAGTTTTGATGCATAGCTGCCTACATTTTGGAGATCGTTTTCACAGAAGTGCAGTTTCCATAAATTATCCCTCATTTGAAATACTGAACTATTTTTCACATGCTTCATTTTTCCAGAGTATATATATTTCGATAGAAGGGAAAATACTAAGTGAACTTGTGTGACACCATGTACTAGCAGAGACTCCTCAGACTAGATTTAACCTTTCCCACTTTGACCCCCTTGAGGGCAATTTCAACCAATTTTTTTACTAGTCCTATAAAGTGACTATTTACTGCAAACACATGGTTGACTTAAATTAAAAAAGAAGCTTGTACAATTGAGACAGAACAAATGTTTGGCAGAGCATGTACATACAGTGTACGCAAAAGATACACAAAAAATGCTTTTAGTTTACCAAGGACCAGCCCAGAACTACTTTATATTTGCACAAGTTGTGATGTCAACGTAGTTATCTGGGAAATGGCTGAATGGGTTATGAAACAAACTTCAACGTTTGTTAGAAAACAGTCATAGCATTATAACAAGGTGGGATATTTGGTTCCATAAATATGTCTGTCTTGAATCATTTTCAAAAACAAACTTTCTACCAAACCGGAAATATGACATGCAATAACAATGTGTTTACTCATGCAACTTCTGAATTGTATTGTATATTGGAATATGATTTTTTGACATAGTGAAATGGTCTCAAGGATTATTAGAATATGCCTTTTTTATGAATGTTCCATGAAATAATGACAATTGAAATAATTTTTGAATATTTTTATTGAAATGTTAAACACCAAGAGCCAGATTTGCTAAGCTTTTTGTGACTAGTTTCCTGCACAGTTATGACACGTTCTGCCCCAGAGGCATGCATCTTATGTATCAAACAGGCGCACTGGACTAGAAGCGCAATATGCATGCCATCTACCTGAGCCATGGCACGGTGTGCTTCTCTCCTTAATGCATATGTATCACACCGGGCAAATAGCAGGCCAAGACATTATATGTATAGTGGATTATGTATTCAGTTGAATTGACTAAAGTAATTTTTGCCTGAAATGTATCCGCCTCAAAAGGGCAAGCACAATCAAGCCGCAAAAACGATGCAGACAGGAATAGGCCTGGAAGATGCATGGAGAGGATCATTACTATTTCAACTCCCCAAGCAAGAAATAATGACACGGTACAGATGAGGCAACCACACAGTTATTAAGGCTGGGTGTTTGTCACAGAAAATATTTATAAAATAATGTATTAAATGAACCAATATCTCATGTGAAGCAGTGGAAAATCTCCGAAATGATGGCCTCAACTGTAGTGAGTGTTTCAGGTTTCAAAAAATCAGTGTTGCCGCTCGTAAAAAAAAAGATAAAAAAATGCATTGATATACTGCTTTGAACTGCTTTTGTCCATCGTGGAAAGAGCATGATTTGTGCCTTTAACATAACAATGTCAGGAATAGAGCATGCTCAAATTGCATTGCTAAAATAATAAAAACAGGTTTGTGTGTTTGTTTTGATTAGTTATCCTCCAGAAAAATCACAGAAAAGAAACTTGGGAAGACACGGACGGGACTGCCAGAACCATCACCAGTGACAAACACCCAGCCATACAAATAGTTACCCTTCTGGGAGAAATCAAAAATGTCCTGTAACCTCCCACACAACAATCCCATTGTATCACTAAACAGGAGTTTAAACTGTGCCATTTTAGATAATAACATTATGGTAATGGTGAGAACAGGCCATTCAGCCTAGAAATGCTTGCCTTTTCCAACAAGTGTTCATAATGCCTAGTTTGCCCAGAAGCTAAGCAGTAGGTACAGATCTGCCTCATTTGCAAAATGCAATCAGTAGGCAGTCCCATTTGCTGTTTGCATAATGTGCTGTCACCTTTGTAAATAAGACGTTAATTTCAGGCAGATTGCGACCACACCAACATACCCTCGTCAGGCTGCATTTTGTGCTGTGAAGTTCATGTACGTAAATCTGGCCCTAACTTAAAAAAAAGAACTTTAAATCATTCAATCTATTTTCAAGGGTTCCAATGTTGTGTCTGTATATTACAAGACATTACTTGCGTACATTGTCAATTTGATCTTTAAAAACATATAAGCATGTGCATTTCACAATGGATTATGGGCACTGTAGTCATTGCTATGCTTATTTCCATTCAAATGAGTAGCTGGCTTTAGAAACTACAACTTCAAAGATGAGGGCAACAAGCTCAGAGAAAAACACCATGTATCCACCAAAATAAGACAATGTATATTATGGAGCTATCTTCGCAGTGCAAATACACAGAATGTTGGTTAATTGCACTACTTATAATATAGTTTACTAGTTGCAATATGGTTTGCTAGTTGCAATCATCTAATAAGAAGGATTTTGGAATTATTAGCTATAGAAGAAAATAATAGCATTACTGACATACGATTTCCAACATGTGTGAAGCAGTGAAGTGAAGCTTTATTAATGATTCATTTGAATCAGTGTATTTCCCCCAAAAACAGGTTTCACAATTATTGGCACCCCTGGTTCAATACTTTGTGCAACCACCTCTGGCAGCCATAAATATATTTTTAAATTGTTGTACGGTTAGAGAACACATTTGGAAGGATTTTTGATCATTCCTCCATGCAGAACTTTTCAAGTTCATTTATAGTTTTGGTTTTGTCCTCTTCCGTTCAGACCACAGGGTTTTGATGGGATTTGCGTCTGGAGACTAAGATGTCCATTGCAGAACATGGATGTTGTTTTGGAGTCATTGTCCTACTGGTAAATCCACCTACAACTAAGTCTCAGCTTCCTAGGAGAGACAACCAGATTTTCTGAAAAAATGTCTTGGCACATGTTGAATTGATTATGCCATTGACATTAAATAGTGGCCCGGGACCATTGGCATCAAAACACACCAAAAATGTCAATGGCCCACATCCATATTTGACAGTAGGTATGAGGTACTTCCCCTTGTACGCCTTCCTGTAAGGTGGCCTGTAGTGTAGTGGTTTAGGTAAATGACTGGGACCCGCAACGTCGGTGGTTCGATCCCCGGTGTAGCCACAATAAGACCCACACTGCGGCTGGGCCCTTGAGCAAGGCCCTTAACCCTGCATTACTCCAGGGGAGGATTGTCTCCTGCTTAGTCTAATCAACTGTACGTCACTCTGGCTAAGAGCATCTGCCAAATGCTATTCATGTATTTAATTCCTCTTTTTCCGCCAAACATGTCAGTGGTGTGTATGGACAGAAAGGTCAGTTTTGGTCTCATCTGACCATAGCACTCGCTTCCCATCGTAACTAATGATATTTGGCTCCAGAGGTCTATTTGGGTATATTGTGCTCAGTAACAGCAATGTAGTTCTAGAACTCAAAACTTGCTCAAAACATTCAAAAAAATGTAGCCTACTCGTAAAAGGGATAAACAAATAACTGATTTTTAATTGTAACAGCTGAGAGAATTCCAGTGGTGTTGTAGGCTAATGCTAATAGTAGCTAAAGCTCGAAAACTATAGGTGTAACGAAGTTTATGGTGAATAAATTTGCTTAAAACCTGAGAGCTATTTGAAATGCTACTTTGTATTCATTTCTGTAATAATGACGGTTTACAGACGGTTTAACCAAAGAGGAACATGCCCTGAGCCCCCAAATAGCCGGCGCATGAGACCCCCAGTGTGGTGAGAAATAACTTTTGGTAAAGACTTGTGAAATAGGCTACATGGGACAGATTTAACTGTATGTGGCTGAGGATGAACAGACTTGGTGGACAACAGTGGAGTACCAGAGAGAAATGGCCTTTGATGGAACCTGAATGGTATGCAGCTACCCATAGTGAATGTTGCATAAAAGGTTGTGGGTTTTTGTGGTTCTTCTACTACTGTTATACCAATTAGTACTGGAAATGGTGCAGTGTGCATTTAAGTAAGAATAATACATTTAAAAAATGTTTAGGTGTTCTTTTAACATGGCCACATAGTTTCTCATGTAAAGGTGGATTCTCTCTCCAAGACTTAACTGTTCTCCTGCAGGATATCCTGTTGCTATTTTGCTTATTGTCCATAATGTGAAGTTGTCAGGTGTCTGTGGCCTTCCTCAGTAAGTGCTTCACATTAGCAGCTGCGTGAGCTGGTGACTAGACTGCCTAAGACCCGCAGTAGATGGGCGGCTGACTGCCTGGACGAGCCCGCCATCACCATCACCGTCATAAAACCCAAACTGTGCGTCAGGTTGTGAGTACTGGGCTCGGCAGAGCACAGTGTTGCAGGGAATGTCGCGGTGACGTTATTTTTATCAGGAGAAAAGGCCTGCATTAGAGGTTGGGAAACAGGGTGTGAAATTAACACCAGAAGAAAATAACAGCCACCTGCCAAATGCTGGTAGATTTCATTTGGCGGGTAAGTTTGTCGACTTTACCACCCATCGTTTGGAGTCTTTTCTATTCTTAGTATCTTGGTGTCTGGTAAATCTGGTAAAACGGTGAAATTGACGACTGAATTTTCGGATGGTCTAGCAGTGGATGAACCAATCAGTGTCCCGCCCTGCTGGGGAAGTTCAGACTTCAGGAAATGCATGGAAAATGAGCCGAATGAGCCGAATCTTCCAAATCAGGGCTAAGAGTCAGACTTTTGACAAATTGTTCAGTTTGAATACACCCAAGGCACTGCTTAGACCTACAGGCTACAAAAATCTAAAAAATATGAATAGTTCTGTTTGATGGAATCATTTAAATTGACCTGTGCAGTGACAGTTGGATTGTGCAAGAAAATTGCTCCCCGGTCTGGTAATGAAGAGGCAACCCCATGAGGAAAGTATGTCACCCTACGCCAGATTATAAGGGTTGTTATTTCTGCAGAAAGTCTGTGCCCACTGCAGGAGTCGACACCGTACTAAAATAGCATTATTTACAGGGATGCTTTAGACCCTCCCAGAGAAGCTGTGCACACACCTATCAGCACCAAGGACATCCGCCTCATTAGGTGGAAAAGTGAAGCTGTGTTTCTCACCGCCGAGCTACACACTCGCCCAAGGCCTGTCGGAGATCAGGACAGGCCCCAGCCTGTATCGGGTGGAAAATACCGCAATGTTGAAGAAGACTTAAATATTACATTGATAAAAATATGTCAACCCTTCGCTGTGAATCACCAAATATTAATGTGTTTGGCAATGAACTAATAACGTGGGTTATTAGACTTAATAATTCATGTCAGACCCCACTGGTTTTCTGACCAAACTACACAAAATATATCTAGAGTATTTGAGAACGTTCTCCTTTATAGATGATAGTCTACTCTGTGATATTCTTGCTGTAGGAATGATTTTTGAGTAGTTTAAAACATTTATAAACCTTCTTCACAGCCTCATTCACACTTAATGCCCCTTTCACAGCTTCCAAATCATATGAGCTCCAGATGAACCGGTCATGTTTTCAAACTGTAAGCTCTGCAGTGCCTTGTTTTGTCTGTGTTGAGGTCTTCTGTCCCGTTGCCCTCTGCCCAGACGTGTCAACAAATCATCATCAGCCAACCAGAATGAGTATCTGTCTCTCTCTCAGATCTTCGCCATCTTCGCCTTTGCGACGTGCGGCAGTTACTCTGGGATGTTCTCGATGAGCGTGCAGTGCAAGAATAAGAGCCTGAGCAACCTGAACATTAAGGTGGAGTTTGAGTACCCCTTCAGGTCAGTGTGTATGTGTGTACCCCTTCAGGTCAGTGTGTGTGTGTGTACCCCTTCAGGTCAGTGTGTGTGTGTATGTGTGTGTGTGTGTGTGTGTGTGTACCCCTTCAGGTCAGTGTGTGTGTGTATGTACCCCTTCAGGTCAGCTCTGTGTGTGTGTGTGTGTGTGCGTACCCCTTCAGGTCAGTGTGTGTGTGTATGTACCCCTTCGGGTCAGCTCTGTGTGTGTGTGTGTGTGTGTGTGTGTACCCCTTCAGGTCAGTGTGTGTGTGTATGTACCCCTTCAGGTCAGCTCTGTGTGTGTGTGTGTACCCCTTCAGATCAGTGTGTGTGTGTGTGCGCATGTTCAGGTCAGTTCTGTGTGTGTGGGAGTGTTTGTGTGTGTTTAGGTCGGTGATGTGTGTGTGCATGTTCAGGTCAGTTCCGTGTGTGTGTGTGGGAGTGTTTGTGTGTGTTCAGGTCAGTGATGTGTGTGTGTGTGTGCTTGTGTGTGTGTTGTTTGCTCTGTATTGTACAGCAGGTGTATTCAGAGCCCCCAGTGATGTGTTTGTGTGTGTGTGTGTGTATTCAGAGACCCCAGTGATGTGTTTGTGTGTGTGTGTGTGTGTATTCAGACACCCCAGTGATGTGTGTGTGTGTGTGTGTGTGTGTATTCAGAGACCCCAGTGATGTGTGTGTGTGTGTGTGTGTGTGTGTATTCAGAGACCCCAGTGATGTGTGTGTGTGTGTGTGTGTGTATTCAGAGACCCCAGTGATGTGTGTGTGTGTGTGTGTGTGTTGCTCTCTGCAGGCTGCACCAGGTGTATTTCGACGCCCCCACCTGTACGGGGGGCGAGGAGCGCCAGTTTCTGACGGGAGACCACTCCTCCTCAGCAGAGTTCTTTGTCACCATCGGCGTCTTTTCCTTTCTCTACTCTATGGCAGCACTGGCCGTCTACATTTTTGCTTTCGAAAAGTACCGCGAGAACAACAAGGCACCCCTGATTGTGAGTAAAACCTTTTTTTAAATTGCTGGCTGTTCCGTTTCAGTTCGCTGTGCGGTTGGTTACAGTGACTGGAGGTGATATGCAGGGTTGGGTTACGTTCAGTCCTTCATGGGACGTCTTTCTTTTGGCCCGGTGCTTTTGTCCTGGGTGTGCGGCAGGATTTCGGCGTGACGTGCGTGTTCACGTTCATGTGGCTAGTGAGCTCGGCTGCCTGGGCCAAGGGCCTCTCCGACGTGAAGATGGCCACCGACCCCGAGCTCCTGACCAAGAACATCCCCGCCTGCACCAAGGAGGGGAACGAGTGCCGCGAGATCCACGACCCCGTCATGTCCGGCCTCAACACCTCTGTGGTGAGCCTCCAACCTCACATCTGCGCCGCTGCCTTTTTAGTATGTGTTTTAGATTTTGTTTTCATGTTTTATTAGAATTTGGTAGGGTGGTAGGTAGTGTGTCGTGTGTCGCATCCATGTTGGCTCAGGACACCCCAGAAGTCTGTTGTTCACATGATCTGCTGTTGATCTGTTGATTTTTTTCCATTTGTAAATAAATGATCTCATCTTCTCACCTTTTGACCTTTTGACCTTGTCCGTAGGTGTTTGGCTTCCTGAACTTGATCCTGTGGGGAGGAAACCTGTGGTTTGTGTTCAAGGAGACGGGCATCATCGCCCCCTTCATGCGCCCTCCCCCTGCTCAAGAGAAGCAGCCTGCCCCGGAGTCCTTCGGCCAGCAGGGAGGGTATAGCCAGGAGGACCCCTACGCCAGCTCCCAGGGAGGCTACCAGCCAGACTACAGCCAGCAGGGCAGCGGGTACAATCAGGGTGGGGAATACGGCCAAGGAGGATATGGCCAGCAGGGGGCACCAACCTCCTTCTCAAACCAGATGTGAGCCAGGCAGCCAGCCCTGGTGAGTAACTGACCATTACCACTGACCCAACACAGCACTGACCTTGACCTCTGACCCAACACAGCACTGACCATGACCTCTGACCCAACACAGCACTGACCTTGACCTCTGACCCAACACAGCACTGACCATGACCTCTGACCCAACACAGCACTGACCATGACCTCTGACCCAACACAGCACTGACCATGACCTCTGACCCAACACAGCACTGACCATTACCACTGACCCAACACAGCACTGACCATGACCTCTGACCCAACACAGCACTGACCATGACCTCTGACCCAACACAGCACTGACCATGACCTCTGACCCAACACAGCACTGACCATGACCTCTGACCCAACACAGCACTGACCATGACCTCTGACCCAACACAGCACTGACCATGACCTCTGACCCAACACAGCACTGACCATGACCTCTGACCCAACACAGCACTGACCATGACCTCTGACCCAACACAGCACTGACCATGACCTCTGACCCAACACAGCACTGACCATGACCTCTGACCCAACACAGCACTGACCTTGACCTCTGACCCAACACAGCACTGACCATGACCTCTGACCCAACACAGCACTGACCATTACCACTGACCCAATACAGCACCCACCATTATCCCGGACCCAACACAGTGCTGATCTTTAGCGATGATCTTTACCACTGACCCAACACATCATTTATTATTCCCTCTGACCCAACACAGCACTGATCTTTACCACTGACCCAACATAGCACAGACCATTCCCACTGAACTAACACCCATTACCCGTGGCCAACATAACACTGACGAACACTGCAGATTGTTTCCTCCAACGCAACACAGGACTGCACACATAAACTTAAAAAATAATAATTAATAGGCTTGCATTTCTCTAGTTTGTCACAATCATGTGTCAGTACATTCTCTGAATGTAAAATATATATTTAAAATAAGAATTAAAATGATCAGAAAGACATATTGTGAGCTCTATAAGTCATAAGACATTCTTGATTTGGCTAAGTACTCAACCATTTTAGATTTATAATCAAATAATTCACATGTGATAAAAGCCATGTAGAAATGACTGCATTTTTTATACATTGTTTATTTATACATTTGGGACAAATGGCTACACAGATGTTTTTGATTAGTCAGGTGTGTTCCCAGAGCAGGTATATATGAGCTTTCAGTATCTAGTCTTGATTATATTCTTTTGATTGCCCTTGGAGTCTGTTATTAGCGTTTGTCAATATGAGAACCAGAATTCTGCCAACGAAAGGAAGATATTATGAGGCTGAGAAATAGGGTAAACAGTCAGGGACATAGGCCAAATCATAGGCTTATCAAAAGCAACTGTTTATCATTAAGAAGAGAGCACTGGTGAGTTCAGTAATCGTCAAGGGACTAGTAGGCCAAGGAAGACCAGTGCAGTTGATGATACTGCAGTGGTCTACAATTGAAGTATTATTCAGTTGAAGATTTCTCACCATAATTAATAAAACAAATCTTCAAAGACCTGTCTGACAGATCAGAAACACCCTTCAGGAGGCAGGCGTGGATGTTTCAGTGACTACTGTCCTCAGAAGACTTTACAAACTGAACTACTGAGGCTACACTACAAGATGCAAACCACTAGTTAGCCACAAAAATGGGATGACCAGGTTACAGTACCTAAGAAGTGGCACCTAAAAAGTACATAAAAGAGCCCACCGAGTTCTGGAAAAAGGTCTTGTGGGCAGATGAGACCAAGATGAACTTGTATCAGTCTTGGTGTGAAGGCCGCCCTAGATCTAAAGCACCTCCCACATCTTGCTGAACTTACATGTAAGTTCAACAAGGTTCAGTAAGCTCTGACTGATTTTTGTCAGCCTGAAAATGGCGTCTGTGACTTTCTCTGGTCCGCATTTTCACAAATGTCAATAAAAAACTCCAAAGGCGATCAAAAGCATCGAATCAAGACTTGATACTGAAAGCTTTCTTATACCGGCACTCAGGAGGTATAAGACCCGACTACACAGCTAAGAAACAGCTGAAAAGCCTACTGTCCAATTACTTTTGGTCCCCTAAAATGGGGGGGCCGTGTATAATAATGAATGTAATCCCTACATGGATCACGGTGACCGTCTGCACTTTAAGCTCATCTTACTTTTCTCATTCAAATCCAACTGCTCTACTACAGAGCCAAAAGAACAGAATTTGTATCAATGTCCAAATACTTACGAACTGCGCTGAATAAAAAGTGCAGTACTTTCTACATGGTGGAACCAAAATACTCTTTATTTAAAGCTGGAAATCTCAAGGAAATTCACTTTATGTGTTATCCTTTGCTAAATATACAGATTGTATGTTAATATTCATCCATTGTCGGTGGAAATACAGTTTGAAGCACATGCATGGTCCTGTAGAAAGCAAAAGCACTGTTCTCCCATAATGGCAGGATCTCTCCCCCAACAGGAGGAGGACAGCTGTGGTTGTGGGCCTGAGGCCTCCCCATAATTCCACATTCCTCCCCGTACATCTGTCTGCGTGTCTGTCTGCCAATAACAAGAGGGAGGGAGGGAGGGAGGGAGGGGCTGAGATAAAGACACCAGGGATAGGGATATTCAATGTGCTGTTTATTATTGTGTTGTATCCAAAAGAAAAAAGAAAAAGATTGATCACACAAAGAATAACTTGAACACAGTACCAAAAAGACAAAAAAAATAGAGATTTTAAATGAATACAATTGATTATAGTAATAATAAACTTGAGAGAATGTATTTGTCTGTGCTGTATAAATATCAATATAACAAATCTTATAAATATAAATATATATATATACTAGTATTGTTATGTAGGGCATTATTCTATTGTATTTCAGTTTTGGTTAGGAGCTTAGTGATTCCAGTAATGATTCAGCCAAAATGCAGTTATTTTCCGCAGTCAGCACTTCCTGCACTTAACTTGTTCTATTGTTTTATTTCATTTTTGTTTCGTATTTCTTGTTTTTTTTTTTTATTCAACATTTCTGACAAGGCGTATGTTAATTGCAATTATCAATTATCATATCTATTGTACAATTGCAGGATTCTGTATTTTATTTAGATTTAGATTTGACACATTTCTAATGCAGAGGTCATGGGTGACTAAGACTACCACGTACAGAAGACTGATTCATTTATTCGCTTATTGTTTGTGTTTACTTGTTTATGCATATTTCGTTCTGCCTATTGTTTACATTCTGTTAACAAACAACCATATTTTGCATCATATAATTATCTTATCAAGGTGGACTGTATGTGCAGAAAGCTACCAATATCTGCCATGAAAAATCACAGGCACGTACGATGGTACAGTAATATCCGTTATTAGCATGACGAACACTGATATTTATTCTACTGAGGTGTTCTAGGACTGCTGCTGTGCTCCCCTAGTGTTTATGTGCAAATTGTTCTTCTTGGTGAAATTCAAAAAGGATAAAAAACCTTTAACAGTTTTATATACTGTTTTTTTGTTGTTGTCCATTCTTTTTCTGGGCACCGGAAGTCATCACCCTTGTGTAGAAATGGTGTTTGGATACCCACTTTGTGTAATCAGTTACTCTGTCTCTTACACACACACACACACACACACACACACACATACACACTCACACACACCACACACACACACACACACATACACACACACACACACACACACACACACACACATACACACACACACACACACACACACACACATACACACACACACGCATACACACACACACACACACACACACATTTTTATCAAATTTCAACAGATATTCAGTGTTTGAACAATCTGGTGACCAGCACCCACCTCTTAACCTATAGAACACCTTTAGCCGGTCTGTAATACACTTGCTATTAAATGATAGAGACATGATCTAATAAACGGTGTTTCAGCTGATCTATACTGTATGCCTAATTTTAAAGTTAAAAGTCGCTTAAACTGTGATTGAAAAGTGAACTTGCTGTCAGATTAATTTGCATGTAATGCCCTTCACTCTGAGCTCACGCATGGCATCAGATCCAGTAATTCTATCTCTGAGAATCAGGGTGAGAGCAGGACCAGGAGGTCGAGCGGGGACACAGAGCAGGAAGGAATACTTGAGCAGTGTCGAGCAGGTCAGGGATACGGAGTAGGCACAGAGTAGGTAGGAAAAGAACACAGCCAGGCAGGGACAGAGTAGGCACACAAAAAAGCATGAGTGCCAGACAGGAGTTAGAAAGAGAGCAGAAGAGATGTGCGTTCAAGATGGCAAACGTTAGCTTATGTTCCCGAACATAATCACATTTTTTTCTATTCGCCACGCACGTTAGCTAACAGCGAACAAAAATGGCTGAAAAAAATGTTGAATTATTTGGCTGATATAATACACTTTAATCAATATAATATTTGTTCTTCCCTTTGTTAGACCAAAGTCGCATCCATCTGTTTTAAAAAGGCGTTGTTCATGAACTAAATGGAATATTTATTTAAAATCGTTCAAAAGTATCTGTTTGGTGCAAAGATAGTTCTCCACATACGTTCGCTTTCTTGAACGCACGTCAGGGATGCAGAGTAGGGCAGGTGCCAAACCAGAATATTATAATACACTTATAATAATCAGAATAATACACTGCAATGTAGCATTCTTATTCTGCTACACAATAGTTCACTTATTTTATTTTCCACATATTTGTGATTTAGTTTGATCACTGATCGGTCGTTTCATTAGTTTGTGTATTACGGCTGTACAGTTTCCTTAAACAAGGTTGTCAGAGGCTATGCATGTGTAATTCATGTAATACATACACTATGTGAACGCTATGACAGCTTAAGTAGTAATTAAGATAGTAATATTTAATATGAAGTACTTTGTAAGAATGGGCCTGATATCGCAATATAAAGATACCGTTCCATGTGGTTGAGATCATATTAAGGTCATATACCTCATAAAAACTAGATTAGGAAAACTTACCTACAATTTATTTCAACAATGTCATAAAACTGACATAACGTGCTCATAACCATGTCACGACACCTGTAGTACCAGTAATTTTACAGCTTATACAAATTTCATAACACTGTCATAATCTTGACCAGTTTGAACAGATCCACAATAACTTTCAAATGTGTTGTGGTATCAAGTATGACCGTGTTATGAGACTTCATAAGATGTAACAGACTCATGACTGTTCATGGCAGGTAATATGCCTTGCTTACAGGCATGATGGCTATATAGGCTTTATGGCTTGTCGTTCAAGTAAAGTGTTATCAAATACTCATTGCTGATGACAGTTTAATGTTGCAGTCTGTAGCCTGCCTTGTTCAACCTTGTCTGATAACTGGACCGGGTCACTGGAACAGGTGAAATCAACCCCAGGCCATTCTGACCAGCACGTTCTCCTAAAGGACCATGGGTCCAGAACAGTAGGAGCTCCGTGTGGTGCAGCAGGGTTTCTTGTATAATTGCTGACTGAACAACGCTTCTCTGAATAATTCCTAGGCCATGATCTCTTATCCGTGGTTAGACCAAATGGACAGCGCCGATTAAGGCACAGTGGCACCATGTAACAGTCCCTGCCTTACCTCTGCAGCAGAAATAATCTCTTCCCCGAGATTATATCCCACAATGCCACTCTTTTGTTTGGATGTATTTGAGGACCAGTGGTGTCCCAATGCATGATGGGACAAAATTAATCCATACGGTGCATTCAGAGGGATTTAAAAAAATCTGTGTGGTATAATCATTTTTACTGAAAAGCTGAGCTCAGTTTATTTCAAGTCAAGGTTTTATATTTTGAAAGAATCAGACTAATTATGTGCACCCTCCCCTCTCTCTCTCTCCTTCCTGGTCCTCTTTGGAATATGCCATTCAGATACGTTCTTGTTAGTGGTGTATGGTATGTTATGGTATGTCTTGTGATACTCTCCAAGCCCTTGGGTAGTGCTGTGTATCTTGTGTATGATATATTCTTAGCTTTAATGATAATGATGATGATAATGACCATGCATAGAAACTAATTCACCAAAATTATCCAGACTTCTGTTGTATTCTTATTCTATGGAATTCTTGTGAGGGAAAAATGAAATGAAATAAAGATAAAAATTATTCTGTTGAATATTATTTTCTCATGCGTAACTCTCTTCCCTCCTCTCCTAATGTGTGCACCTGTGTAATGATGATGTTTACATTAAATGTAAATGTTCAGCTTTTATCAGACACTCTTATCCAATTACAGTTTTGCACAGTATCTGTTTATATTGCTGGGTGTACATTAAAGCAATTACAGTTTTGCACAGTATCTGTTTATATTGCTGGGTGTACATTAAAGCAATTCTGGCCAAGTAGCTTGCTCAAGGAATAGAATAACAGTTTGAAGGGAAGATTTCTTGCAATGTTTTCTTTTTTTCTAAATTCTAAGGCAGTGTTACAGAACTCCATTGCATTGAATTACCAGTAATGATTTTTACATCAGGATTATAATGTTCAGTTAAGAAAATAAGGTAATAAATCTAAACTGCTGCACAGACCAGTGGTTGAAATGGTCAGATTAAATGCAGAATTCCTTTACCTTGCTGTCATGTTGACATTTTTTGAAATGGTGTCATTATTTGTAGCTAAAGTCTTGATTTGTAGGATAGATGTTGCATGAAATCGCTGGAAACCTATGTGCATTTCAGTAAACATGGAAAACTATGTGTCCTTACTGAAATCTACACTGAGCCAGTGCATCATGTCAGTGACACTAAGAACTATTGGCATTAGACGGAGTACTAGATATTATTATATCAATGCACGGACCACTGTTGCACTTTAGAACAGCTCGTTGTGGGAAATATACCGTTCATCCACAAGGAAAGACTCTGGTTCTTTGAGTGTGGAAGGAGGGTGGATCCAGTCCTTGTTCAACGGATCTTGGAGTCTGAGAAGGGTGTTTGATTTAATCCTGCTGGTCAGAAACCGCTCTCGGATTCTTTGGGCAGTGTGTATGGGGCAGTGTGTAGAAAAGATAATAATTGGATTATAGTGAAATTTCTAACTAATTAGTTCATGTAATTAGTATCACACACGTCTCCAACCTTGTAATCAGACGTTCAGCCCATTTAAATGGAGAAAAGTAGTCACTGTGCTGTTTGGTATCATTGTATGCACCACACTGAACATGGACCAGAGAAAGCAAAGGAGAGAGTTGTCTGAAGAGATCAGAAAAATAATAGACAAGCCTGGTAAAGGCTGCAAGACCCTCTCCAAGCAGCTTGATGTTCCTGTGACAACAGTTGCAAATATTATTCATACGTTTAAGGTCAATGGAACTGTCTACCTCCCTGGGCGTGGCTGCAAAGGAAGAATCAACATCAGATTGAACAGAAGGATAGTGCGAATGGTAGAAAGAGAACTTAATCTGAAGTGGCCTTCTATGAGTCCTGATCTGAACCCTATGGAAAGAGCTGAAACTTGCAGTCTGGTATGAGTTTGTGAGTGAATGGTGTGTGTGTGTGTGTGTGTGTGTAGGTATGAGTGCGTGAGTGAATTGTGTGTGTGTGTGTGTGTGTGTGTAGGTATGAGTGTGTGTGTGAATGGTGTGGGTGTGTGTAGGTATGAGTGTGTGAGTGAATGGTGTGTGTGTAGGTATGAGTGTGTGAGTGAATGATGTGTGTGTCGGTATGAGTGCGTGAGTGAATTGTGTGTGTGTGTGTGTGTGTAGGTATGAGTGCGTGAGTGAATGGTGTGTGTGTGTAGGTATGAGTGCGTGAGTGAATGGTGCGTGGGTGTGTGTAAGTATGAGTGTGTGAGTGAATGGTGTGGGTGTGTGTAGGTATGAGTGTGTGAGTGAATGGTGTGTGTGTAGGTATGAGTGAGTGAGTGGTGTGTGTGTGTAGGTATGAGTGTGTGAGTGAATGGTGTGGATGTGTTGGTATGAGTGTGTGAGTGAATGGTGTGTGGGTGTGTGTAGGTATGAGTGTGTGAGTGAATGGCGTGTGGGTGTGTGTAGGTATGAGTGTGTGAGTGAATGGTGTGTGGGTGTGTGTAGGTATGAGTGTGTGAGTGAATGGTGAGTGTGTAAGTATGAGTGTGTGAGTGAATGGTGTGTAGGTATAAGTGTGTGAGTGAATGGTGTGTGTGTAGGTATGAGTGTGTGAGTGAATGGTGTGTGTGTCGGAATGAGTGTGTGAGTCAATGGTGTGTGTGTAGGTATGAGTGTGAGTGAATGATGTGTGTGTGGGTGTTGGTATGAGTGTGTGAGTGAATGGTGTGTGTGTGTAGGTATGAGTGTGTGAGTAAATGTGTGTGTGGGTGTGTAGGTATGAGTGTGAGTGAATGGTGTGTGTGTAGGTATGAGCGTGTGAATGAATGGTGTGGGTGTGTGTAGGTATGAGTGTGTGAGTGAATGGTGTGTGTGTGTTTGTGTATGTGTGTGTGTAGGTATGAGTGTGTGAGTGAATGGTGTGGGTGTAGGTATGAGTGTGTGAGTGAATGGTGTGTGTGTAGGTATGAGTGTGTGAGTGAATGGTGTGTAGGTGTGAGCGTGTGAGTGAATGCTGTGTGTGTAGGTATGAGTGTGTGTGTGTGTGTAGGAATGAGTGTGTGAGTAAATGGTGTGGGTGTGTGTAGGTATGAGTGTGTGAGTGAATGGTGTGTGTGTGTAGGTATGAGTGTGTGAGTGAATGGTGTGTGTGTGTGTGTGTGTGCGTGTGTGTAGGTATGAGTGTGTGAGTGAATGGTGTGTGTGTGTGTGTGTGTGTGTGTAGGTATGAGTGTGAGTGAATGGCGTGTGGGTGTGTGTAGGTATGAGTGTGGTGTGTGAGTGAATGGTGTGTGGGTATGAGTGTGTGAGTGAATGGTGTGTGGGTGTGTGTAGGCATGAGTGTGTGAGTGAATGGTGTGTGTGTAGGTATGAGTGTGTGAGTGAGTGGTGTGTGTGTAGGTATGAGTGTGTGAGTGAATGGTGTGTGTAGGTATGAGTGTGTGAGTGAATGGTGTGTGTAGGTATGAGTGTGTGAGTGAATGGTGTGTGTGTGTGTAGGTTTGAGTATGTGAGGGAATGGTGTGTGTGTGTGTGTAGGTTTGAGTGTGTGAGTGAAGGGTGTGTGTGTCGGTATGAGTGTGTGAGTGAATGGTGTGTGTGGGTAGGTATGAGTGTGTGAGTGAATTGTGTGTGTGTGTGTCGGAATGAGTGTATGAGTGAATAGTGTGTGTGTGTGTCGGAATGAGTGTATGAGTGAATAGTGTGTGTGTGTGAGTGTGTGTGTGTATGTATGAGTGTGTGAGTGAATGGTGTGTAGGTGTGAGTGAATGCTGTGTGTGTAGGTATGAGTGTGTGTGTGTGTAGGAATGAGTGTGTGAGTAAATGGTGTGGGTGTGTGTAGGTATGAGTGTGTGAGTGAATGGTGTGTGTGTGTAGGTATGAGTATGTGAGTGAATGGTGTGTGTGAGTGTGTAGGTATGAGTGTGTGAGTGAATGGTGTGTGTGTGTGTGTGTGTGTAGGTATGAGTGTGTGAGTGAATGGTGTGGGTCTGTGTAGGCATGAGTGCGTGAGTGAATGGTGTGTGTATGTGTGGGTGTAGGTATGAGTGTGAGTGAATGGTGTGTGTGTGTGTAGGTATGAGTGTGTGAGTGAATGGTGTGTGTGTGTGTAGGTATGCGTGTGTGAGTGAATGGTGTGTGTAGGTATGAGTGTGTGAGTGAATGGTGTGTGTGTGTGTGTGTGTGTGTGTAGGTATGAGTGTGTGAGTGAATGGTGTGGGTGTGTGTAGGTATGAGTGTGTGAGTGAATGGTGTGTGTGTGTAGGTATGAGTATGTGAGTGAATGGTGTGTGTGAGTGTGTAGGTATGAGTGTGTGAGTGAATGGTGTGTGTGTGTGTGTGTGTGTGTAGGTATGAGTGTGTGAGTGAATGGTGTGGGTCTGTGTAGGCATGAGTGCGTGAGTGAATGGTGTGTGTATGTGTGGGTGTAGGTATGAGTGTGAGTGAATGGTGTGTGTGTGTGTAGGTATGAGTGTGTGAGTGAATGGTGTGTGTGTGTGTAGGTATGCGTGTGTGAGTGAATGGTGTGTGTAGGTATGAGTGTGTGAGTGAATGGTGTGTGTGTGTGTGTGTGTGTGTGTAGGTATGAGTGTGTGAGTGAATGGTGTGTGTATCGGTATGAGTGTGTGAGTGAATGGTGTGGGTGTGTGTAGGTATGAATGTGTGAGAGAATGGTGTATGTGTGTGTGTATGTAAGTATGAGTATGTGAGTGAATGGTGTGTGTGAGTGTGTGTGTGTACGTATGAGTGTGTGAGTGAATGGTGTGTAGGTGTGAGCGTGTGAGTGAATGCTGTGTGTGTAGGAATTAGTGTGCCTGTGTGTAGGAATGAGTGTGTGAGTAAATGGTGTGGGTGTGTGTAGGTATGAATGTGTGAGTGAATGGTGTGTGTGTGTGTAGGTATGAGTATGTGAGTGAATGGTGTGTGTGTGTGTAGGTATGAGTGTGAGTGAATGGTGTGTGTGTGTGTGTGTGTGTGTGTGTAGGAATGTGTGTGTGAGTGAATGGTGTGTGTAAGTATGAGTGTGTGAGTGAATAGTGTGTAGGTATGAGTGTGTGAGTGAATGGTGTGTAGGTATGAGTGTGTGAGTGAATGGTGAGTGTGTGGGTGTTGGTATGAGTGTGTGAGTGAATGGTGTGTGTGTGTGTAGGTATGAGTGTGTGAGTGAATGGTGTGTGTGTAGGTATGAGTGTGTGAGTGAATGGTGTGTGTGTAGGTATGAGTGTGAGTGAATGGTGTGTGTGTGTAGGTATGAGTATGTGAGTGAATGGTGTGTGTGAGTGTGTAGGTATGAGTGTGTGAGTGAATGGTGTGTTTGTGTGTGTGTGTGTAGGTATGAGCGTGTGAGTGAATGCTGTGTGTGTAGGAATTAGTGTGTCTGTGTGTAGGAATGAGTGTGAGTAAATGGTGTGGGTGTGTGTAGGTATGAGTGTGTGAGTGAATGGTGTGTGTGTGTGTAGGTATGAGTATGTGAGTGAATGGTGTGTGTGTGTGTAGGTATGAGTGTGTGAGTGAATGGTGTGTGTGTGTGTAGGAATGTGTGTGTGAGTGAATGGTGTGTGTAAGTATGAGTGTGTGAGTGAATAGTGTGTAGGTATGAGTGTGTGAGTGAATGGTGTGTAGGTATGAGTGTGTGAGTGAATGGTGAGTGTGTGGGTTTTGGTATGAGTGTGTGAGTGAATGGTGTGTGTGTGTGTAGGTATGAGTGTGTGAGTGAATGGTGTGTGTGTAGGTATGAGTGTGTGAGTGAATGGTGTGTGTGTGTGTGTAGGTATGAGTGTGAGTGAATGGTGTGTGTGTGTAGGAATGAGTGTGTGAGTAAATGGTGTGGGTATGTGTAGGTATGAGTGTGTGAGTGAATGGTGTGGGTGTGTGTAGGTATGAGTGTGTGAGAGAATGGTGTGTGTGTGTGTGTGTAAGTATGAGTATGTGAGTGAATGGTGTGTGTGAGTGTGTGTGTGTAGGTATGAGTGTGTGAGTGAATGGTGTGTAGGTGTGAGCGTGTGAGTGAATGCTGTGTGTGTAGGAATGAGTGTGTCTGTGTGTAGGAATGAGTGTGTGAGTAAATGGTGTGGGTGTGTGTAGGTATGAGTGTGTGAGTGAATGGTGTGTGTGTGTGTAGGTATGAGTATGTGAGTGAATGGTGTGTGTGTGTGTAGGTATGAGTGTGTGAGTGAATGGTGTTTGTGTGTGTGTGTGTAGGAATGAGTGTGTGAGTGAATAGTGTGTAGGTGTGAGCGTGTGAGTGAATGGTGTGTGTGTAGGTATGAGTGTGTGAGTGAGTGCTGTGTGGGTGTGTGTAGGTATGAGTGTGTGAGTGAATGGTGTGTGTGTGTGTAGGTATGAGTGCGTGAGTGAATGGTGTGTGGGTGTGTGTAGGTATGAGTGTGTGAGTGAATGGTGTGTGTGTAGGTATGAGTGTGTTAGTGAATGGTGTGTGGGTGTGTGTAGGTATGAGTGTGTGAGTGAATGGTGTGTGTGTAGGTATGAGTGTGTGAGTGAATGGTGTGTAGGTATAAGTGTGTGAGTGAATGGTGTGTGTGTAGGTATGAGTGTGTGAGTGAATGGTGTGTGTGTCGGTATGAGTGTGTCTGTGTGTAGGAATGAGTGTGTGAGTAAATGGTGTGGGTGTGTGTAGGTATGAGTGTGTGAGTGAATGGTGTGTGTGTGTGTAGGTATGAGTATGTGAGTGAATGGTGTGTGTGTGTGTAGGTATGAGTGTGTGAGTGAATGGTGTTTGTGTGTGTGTGTGTAGGAATGAGTGTGTGAGTGAATAGTGTGTAGGTGTGAGCGTGTGAGTGAATGGTGTGTGTGTAGGTATGAGTGTGTGAGTGAGTGCTGTGTGGGTGTGTGTAGGTATGAGTGTGTGAGTGAATGGTGTGTGTGTAGGTATGAGTGTGTGAGTGAATGGTGTGTAGGTATAAGTGTGTGAGTGAATGGTGTGTGTGTAGGCATGAGTGTGTGAGTGAATGGTGTGTGTGTCGGTATGAGTGTGTGAGTGAATGGTGTGTATGGGTAGGTATGAGCGTGTGAGTGAATTGTGTGTGTGTATGTCGGAATGAGTGTGTGAGTGAATGGTGTGGGTGTGTGTAGGTATGAGTGTGTGAGAGAATGGTGTGTGTGTGTGTGTAAGTATGAGTATGTGAGTGAATGGTGTGTGTGAGTGTGTGTGTGTAGGTATGAGTGTGTGAGTGAATGGTGTGTAGGTGTGAGCGTGTGAGTGAATGCTGTGTGTGTAGGAATGAGTGTGTCTGTGTGTGTAGGTATGAGTGTGTGAGTGAATGGTGTGGGTGTGTGTAGGTATGAGTATGTGAGTGAATGGTGTGTGTGTGTAGGTATGAGTGTGTGAGTGAATGGTGTGTGTGTGTGTGTAGGAATGTGTGTGTGAGTGAGTGCTGTGTGGGTGTGTGTAGGTATGAGTGTGTGAGTGAATGGTGTGTAGGTATGAGTGTGAGTGAATGGTGAGTGTGTAAGTATGAGTGTGTGAGTGAATGGTGTGTGGGTGTGTGTAGGTATGAGTGTGTGAGTGAATGGTGTGTAGGTATGAGTGTGTGAGTGAATGGTGTGTAAGTACGAGTGTGTGAGTGAATGGTGTGTGGGTGTGTGTAGGTATGAGTGTGTGAGTGAATGGTGTGTAGGTATAAGTGTGTGAGTGAATGGTGTGTGGGTGTGTGTAGGTATGAGTGTGTGAGTGAATGGTGTGTGGGTGTGTGTAGGTATGAGTGTGTGAGTGAATGGTGTGTGGGTGTGTGTAGGTATGAGTGTGTGAGTGAATGGTGTGTGGGTGTGTGTAGGTATGAGTGTGTGAGTGAATGGTGTGTGGGTGTGTGTAGGTATGAGTGTGTGAGTGAATGGTGTGTGGGTGTGTGTAGGTATGAGTGTGTGAGTGAATGGTGTGTGGGTGTGTGTAGGTATGAGTGTGTGAGTGAATGGTGTGTGGGTGTGTGTAGGTATGAGTGTGTGAGTGAATGGTGTGTGGGTGTGTGTAGGTATGAGTGTGTGAGTGAATGGTGTGTGGGTGTGTGTAGGTATGAGTGTGTGAGTGAATGGTGTGTGTGTAGGTATGAGTGTGTGAGTGAATGGTGTGTGTGTAGGTATGAGTGTGTGAGTGAATGGTGTGTGGGTGTGTGTAGGTATGAGTGTGTGAGTGAATGGTGTGTGGGTGTGTGTAGGTATGAGTGTGTGAGTGAATGGTGTGTGGGTGTGTGTAGGTATGAGTGTGTGAGTGAATGGTGTGTGTGTAGGTATGAGTGTGTGAGTGAATGGTGTGTGGGTGTGTGTAGGTATGAGTGTGTGAGTGAATGGTGTGTGGGTGTGTGTAGGTATGAGTGTGTGAGTGAATGGTGTGTGTGTAGGTATGAGTGTGTGAGTGAATGGTGTGTGTGTGTGTGTAGGTATGAGTGTGTGAGTGAATGGTGTGTGTGTATAAAGATGAGCCCACTTAAGAAGTGGTGATGGAAGCCCAAGTCATGACACTTCCTCCACTGTGCTTCACAGATGAGCTTGTATGTTTTGGATCATGAGCAGATCCTTCTTCCTCCACACTTTGGCCTTTCCATCACTTTGGTAGAGGTTAATCTGGGTGTGAGTGAATGGTGTGTGTGTGAGGTTAATCTGGGTCTCATCAGTGCATAAAACTTTGTTCCAGAACTTTTGTGGCACGTCTCTGTCCTTCTTTGCCAATTGTAATCTCGCCTTCTGATTCTTATGACTGATGAATGCTTTGCATCTTACCCTCTATATTTATGCTCTCTGAGTCTTCTTCAAACAGTTGATAGGATACCTTCACCCCTGGCCTGTGGAAATTGTTTCTGATGTCACTGACTGTTTTGGGGTTTTTCTTTGTAGCTCTCACAATGTTTCTGTCATCAACTGCTGTTGTTTTCCTTGGTCGACTTATCACTTATCATGTTGATTTATCTTTTCAAACACAAATGCAGTCTTCACAGGCAAATCCCAAGGCTAAAACCAAGAGTAGACATCAGAACTATTTATTCTTTAACCAATCAATCTAACAGAACACATTTGGGCAACAAGAAACACCTGTCAGTAACATGTTCCAATACTTTTGCTCACCAAAAAATTGGGTGGTCTGACACAAAAGGTGATACGTTCTAACTTGTTCAACAAATCTAGATAGAAATACCAAGAAATAAAAGCTGAAAATTGGATCTGTTATCTCATGTATTTATTCTGACCTCCAGCACAATTGTCTTCAGTGTATAGTAAAAACAAATGAATTTTCCTTGCTGTTCCAATACTTTTGGTGGGGACTGGAAAACTTAGCTAACCTTAGCCAACCGTTTGCTAACGTTGGGCAACTTTTTTCAGTTTGCTACGAACTTCAGGTAACGTTAGCTCACAGTTTGAAAAGGTAGTGCGTGGAGAACTGCTAATGGAGTTCAACAAAAGAGACAGAGACAACAGAAGTTGACAATTGTTTTCAACAAAATTGTTGTCAACAAAAGCTGGCTGTTATAATACACTTTAATCAATGTATTGTTCTTACCATGAAAAATAAATAACAGGTAAGTAATGAATCAGCTGGCTGGAATTGTTAGACCATCCATTCATCCATTTGTATAAAGGCATTGGTGGTGAACTGAATGGAAATGAATTCATTTAAAATCATTCAACAGCAACTGCTTGCTGCAAACACAGTTGGTCATGAACGTTCGCTGTCTTGAATGCACTTCAGGTTGTGCATGTGTACATTAGCCTTGGATACAAGTGTTTTCTGAATGGAGGCCATAAATATGAGCTTTGTGAAGCTCATAAGGTACAGTATTTGTTGAGACTGTCACCGGGGCGCACCACTACCCTGTCACTATGCTGAGACAGATCGCGTATGTGACTCATACCAAGTTTATATGAAAATGGAAGGAATTAGACTGTGCACACTCACAAAATCCAAAGCTGGAAGTAATTTTGTATTTATTCGTCATGAAAGTTGCACTGTTTGGAACATAGTGAGCTAACTTGATGTTTGAAACACAGTGAGTCTACATTATATTGTTAAGTGTGCGTGTCTGCACCTGTTGATAAGCTTAGACCTGCAACCTCTCTTTGCCGGTGTAGTTTGCTCATGTCTGATATTTGGTAATATAATTTTAGAAACTATTCCGCTGCCATATTAAATAATTGTGGTGTCTCTTTGACCATGCACCTATGAATCTGGCACCAAATTGGCCTCCTTGGAACTTTTCTGTGAGTTGCCTCAGTGCTTTGGGAACTCACATGTCTAAATTCTGACTGTCTCTCGTACTGCTATTTGGCATTCTTCTGAATAAGACTCATCCGTGTAGCTGTAATTATGATTTAATTAATTCAGTCCTTTTTGTCCATTTGCATAATTTTTTGCTGTATTGCAATCCTGCCTATTTAGCAGGATAGTGTAGTTCCTCAGGTCTCTCACAAGATGGAGGCCTCATGCCCTGTTCAGAAAAAGAAGGGAAGTCTCAGCCAACGGGACCCACGGTAACCACCCACTTCCTCTCCTGCCGGCCTGTCAGTCATCTCCCTGTGACCAGTGCCGGGCGGACGCCAGAGAGAGAGGAGGAGACCGCGAGAGCAACCAATGGAGACAAAAGACAGCGCAGAATGAAATAAAATGAGGGATAGAGGAAGGAGAGAATGAGGATGACAGCATGGTGGGCAGATCAGTCTTTCAGCTTTCAGGAGGGCGGAGGGGGAGGGGTGGATGGGGGAGGGGAGAAGAGAGTGAATGAGGTCAGGGGTGCCCCTGAGAGTTGAGTGATTCTGTATGGATGATGCAGCGGAGGCTGGGGTGTAGGTTACGGATATTGCTGCATTTTAATGAGCTTTATATTCTGCTTGAATTCTCATGACTACAAATGACAGCGTGAGAGTTTGTGGGTGGGAACTGAGAGAGTCACTGTGGAGAAAGTAACAGATATTGTGTGTGTGTGTGTGTGTGTGTTTGTCTGTTAGGTAATTAATTGTACATAAGCAATTTAGCAATATATCATTTAGCACTGTTTACTCCAGAATTATTGGCACACCTAGCTGGCAAAAAAATAAATAAATAATAAAGCATAATTATTCATTATGGAGATAAGCTCAAAATGACAACGTGAAAAATACTGCACTTTATTAATGTTTCAATGGAACCAACCAAAATCAAACATTTCATAAAAAATGTATTTCACCAAAATCAAGGTTTCATAATTATTGGCACCCCTGGTTTAGTACTTGGTGCACCACCCTATGGACAGGTCAGTTCAGAGGACATAATTGCCCTTCAGGGTGGTAAACGGCCCTCAGCAGCACCACCCTGTCGGGCAATTATTTAGTCAGAACCGACTCGTTCATAGGGTATTATCCCGCTTATATGGCTAACTTGCCAAAGTAATGTAGCTATTGACAATTTATTTTTAGTAATACAATAATAGTGAGCGATTTATTGAAATTTGACGCTGTATTCCAGACTTCAGTGCCATGCGACTGAACGGAGCCTCAATATTTAGTTGAGTTGTGCAGCACAGCTGGCATGTCTCGTTCATGTAGCCAGTCTCGCAAAACATATTAAATTATTACTGACTTCACGCTATATATAGTTTACAGAGAATATCAGTGTACTGCATATATTTTAGCATCTTGGGGCGTCCATGTCTAAGTACACTCACCAACCACTTTATTGGGTATTTATGATTATTATTTTATTTTTTACTTCTACTGCTGTAGCCTATCCACTTAGAGTTATGATGGGTTGTGTGTTCAGAGATGCTCTTCTGCATACCACTGTTGTAATGTGTTGTTATTTGTGTTACTGTCACCTTCCTGTCAGCTTTGACCAGCCTACCCATTCTCCTCTGACATCTCTCATTAACAAGGCCTTTCTGTCTGCAGAACTGCTGCTCACTGGATTTAAAAAATTTTTTTTGCACCATTCTTTGTAAACTCTAGAGACTAATATGCATGAAAATACCAGGAGATCAGCAGTTTCTGAGATACTCAAACCACCCTGTCTGGCACCAACAATCATTCCACTGTCAAAGTCACTTAGATCACATTTCTTCCCCACATTCATTTGATGTTTGATGTGAACATTAACTGAAGCTCCTGACCTGTAGCTACATTATTGTATGCATTGCACTGCTGCCACACAATTGGCTGATTAGATACTTGTTTGAATAAGTAGGTGCAATAAAGTAAAAATGTTACTAATAAAGTTCTCCGTGAGTGTATACTCCTTTACGCTTATTACTTTCTGTTGTTTTACGGAGTGAATTCCAGCCAGTAAATGATCATTGATCATTCTTTCCTCACTCATTCGTGTGTTGTAATTATGTTATTATAACTGCATAAGTTAAAACGCTCAGTTACATTATGTTTTAAATATCTCCCATGGTTATCTTACAATGTAAAGCGTAATCAATGCAATGTAGCCTTCAGTAAAATATTTTTGTCACCAGGTCGGCTATAACCGGACTACTTGCATGAATACAAATCCATTGTGTATGATTCTACGCACCTGTTCAATCTGTTCTCATTAGCAAGGCTATATGAAAATAATGCACTCCCATGTGACACATCTCGGCCAATCAGAATGCCGTACTTGTCCTAGGTGGTCCTTGGTGTCGTGGTATAACACATGTAGTCACTTCCTGTGCTGACAATGTTAAAGAAAACATTTAGATTTTGGACACATGAGGGACTTTGGACCATTCCTCTATGCTGATCCTTGCAAGATCCTTCAGGTTCTTGGGTTTGCACTTGCACTGTCATCTTCAGTTCAGCCCACGATTGGGCATGTTGTCAGGGAACCTTTGAGGTATGTTTTTGGTTATTGTCTTGCTGGATAGTCCACCAACGGCCAAGTCTCAGCCTTGTGGTAGAGGCAACCAGATTGTCTGATTACTGATACTGATCACTGATCATAACCATTACCCTTGGAACTCAGGAATTAAAACCTTGGAATTTCACCATTGGTATGAGATGCCTCTCCTTTTGAAGCCTTAATTATGGTGAAATCTATTTTTATGAAATTAATGTTTGATTTTCGTTGGTTACATTGAAACATTAATGTATAATGTATTTTGAGTTTTTCTCAGTACTTACACTGTTTATTTTTTTAAGTATCTTTTTTTAAGCTCAATGGTAGTTCACTGAATTTAAGGGGGGGGGGGGGGGGGGTTGGGTGGGAGCAGATCGACAGCTGTCAGCCTTTCCTTCCATAGCCATGCATCAGCTGCAGCCATCCTGGTGCCTGTAAAACACAAACCGCATAGAAAACAAAACACACACACACACACAGCCACACACACACACTCTCTCTCTCACACGCACACACACACAGCCACACTCACACACTCTCTCACACACACACACACACACACACACACACAGCCACACACACACACTCTCTCTCACACACACACACACACACACACACACACACAGCCACACTCACACACTCTCTCTCACACACACACACACACACACACACACACAGCCACACTCACACACTCTCTCACACACACCCACGCACACACACACACAGCCACACTCACACACTCTCTCACACACACACACACACACACACACACACACAGCCACACTCACACACCCACACACTCTCTCTCACACACACACACAGCCACACTCACACACTCTCTCACACACACACACACACACACACAGCCACACTCACACACTCTCTCTCACACACACACACACACACACACACACACACACAGCCACACTCACACACTCTCTCACACACACCCACGCACACACACACACACACACAAAGACTGAGTGCAGACTGCCTGTGCATTAAGCACCTGGCCCGGGTAAAACATACGAACAATATTAGAAAATGGCTGCCCTCTGAGTTTCCCCACCTACATAGCAATATAACCCACATTTTATTGTCTTTTATAGTTTCGGGATTGCCTGTGTCCGTGCAGCTCAGCCTCTCCTGATATGACGTGATACCTTGAGCCATTTCTGGCCTTAAAACTGACTTGGCTAGACTGACTCTTAATCAAAGCTTTCACCAGCTGCTAAATATATCTACAGGATTGTGGCTGGATGCCTTCTTACAGTAGAATAGCTGGCTCTTCTGTTCAAACTCACTTATACTGTATGTACACCTGCTGCATCTGTCAGTTCTGCATAATTCTGTTAATCTATCAGGCTGTTGATAGGAGTCAAAATAATATTCATATTTACATCGTAAATCCATTACTTTACTAAGTCTATACCGTCAGAGGGAGTAGGTGTACGGTGTCATTTGTTTAATGTTGGAAGAGGTAGACTGCTAAAGTATGGCAAAGTGCTGCTATAGGGTACTATTTTGTCACAGTTTAACATGTTCATTAATCACTAAACAAAAGTCCCCGCCAAAGGTATTAAAGAAAAACAAACTTCCATTCATTTGTAAAAGTAGAACTATAGGACAAATGTTGGTTGATTGCAGGCCTAAGCTTATATGGTAGCAAGGTGAGGCGCTGAGCTCAAATCATGAATTCTTTGTCTATTCAAACGAGCAGTATTGCTTATTTCTCCAATTAAATCGTTTGATTAACACTTGACTTAGGCTGTTAGATCATTTTTGTATTGCTGTAAAGGAAATTGCGACGTGTTTGATAGCCTATCTGGGCTCTTTGTATGTTAGGCTACTAAAATATTGAGCATGTTGGTCCGCAGGGATTGGCTGCTTAATGTTTTGGCTGCAGGGAACCACATGACAAGCAGAGATGGACAAGGTGAGCAGGTGCGGGCAGACAGGAGACTGTAATATAGGCTACTGTCAGCCTCAAAGTACTCTTGCCGTTTGCGTAGCTCGCTCTCTGTTAGCCGTTAGCTTTGTTAGCCGAACAGCATGTTTTTTTTATCTTGCTTTATTACAGTTTTTTTACAATCGTTTTCACTCTTGTCTCAATACCATGTCCACTTTTTCAAAACACTTAACACATTCACCATATCATTAGACTATGTGAACTATACTGTGGATATTTTTGCATTGCTTTCATACTAAAGGCATTCAATCACCACTTCTTCCAAAATTCATGAATACCTCTCTCAGTCAGTGTTCACTACCAGCAAATGTTTGTACAAATACAGCAAATTTTGCAGACATTTAGATACTCTGTTCAAAACAGTTAACTTTCAGTTCAAAACCCAATACAATTCTGATCATTGTGGAAGGAAATATGCTGTATTTTGGCAGAAAAATGAAACTATATGCTTGAAATACGTAAGACAGATCATTCTGATTTGAGCAGAAAGTTTATTCAGTTTATTCATTTTTTTTGTTTGCAGCCTTGTTACCATCTATACAAAAGTGATCATACTTGCATTGAAATGTGCATGTATATAGGATAAATATAGATGTAGTTGTCACTGAAGAGATTTTTCCACTATTACTGCTGTATATGTACTGTTGAAACACCTGGCTGTCATTTCAGTGAACAACCTACCCAGGTGTTTGTTGTTTGTGCCCCGTTACCACATATACAAAAGGGGCCACCTTTGGATTGGCATTTGCATTCTTTAGCCTTGGTGGGGAAAATGGATGCAGCCAGAGGTAGAGGAAGAAGACATCGTGGAAGAGCAAGAACAGTTGTGTCTGATGAAATCAGAGCCACAGTCATTGATCATGTGGTAAATCATGGTCTGTCCCTGAGGGAATCAGGTTGAGGGTTCAACCAAACTTGCCTAGATCCACAGTCTCTTCAATAGTGAGGATTTTCAGGCAAACCAACAAGTACTATACAGTATTTACAGCATTCTGACTGAAGGAGTTCAATTGATGTGTATATTACAGCAGTACTGTGATTTGAGAAGTCTCCAGAAAAAGCAGATGTATCAGAGCACATTTGTCTTTGACTCACTACAGGACCCAGCGGTTACCTCACACAGTCACACAGGGGGAAGGGGAAGAATGTTTACACCTCAACAGGACAATAGTTGGGATGGGCATTGTCAACAACAGCATCAGGCTAAGAGAAATACGCAACAACATAATCGCAGACAAGAACATATTTCCAAACATTGACAGTGTAAGCACTACAACCATTTCAAGAGTGCTACAGAAACATCAGATCAGGATGAAACAGTTGTACACTGTCCCCTTTGACAGGACCTCTGAGGGTGTCAAGAAACTCAGGTACCAATATGAAGTTTATGAAGGTATATGTGAAGGTTTAGGACCACCACCCACATGAACAGATGTCACTTCTAGATGCAATGGCTGCTGGGTGTATGACATAACAGTGGAACACATCCAGGGCTGGATAAGGCACGCAAAAAGATGTTTTCCTCGGTGTATAGCAAGAGATAACATTTGGAGTGATGTGGATGAAAATCTATAGCCAAATGCAGAGGACAGGATGGATGGACCAGGCCAACAGTAGACTTCTGATACTGATAGGCAGACAATATACGTGGGAATTACTGTATATAGTGGAAATATTGCTATTTGGTATGTATTTGTTATTGATTGTAATGTATTTTGAGGAATTGATTGTATTGTATTTTTCTTTTCTGAATTACAGTATATTGGTCTGTGAGAACAAACGTCAAAATACTGTAAACCCTCTGAAGAATACTGTTGCTTTTGTGATTTGTTTCTTTATCATATATTGTTTTACATTATACAGTAAAAATTGTTATTCTGGGTTTCCAATATAGTAAAACATTCCCCACACTCAGTCATGACATCTATTATGAGAGGCAAACCAACAGATCAAAAGTTTCTTTAGCTTCTTGGCTTGAAATATTTGTGGATCAAAAATAGAGGAAAGGGAAACACATAATATATGTATTTAGCAATGCTCCAAGTTGTTTGTGTTTTGCAGTTCATTGAACATTGAGTGACAAATGGCAGCATGAGTCACTTTTGGGTGAAATATTAAGTGTTTTGGTGGTTGAAGTGCATTTTGCACCAAAGGTTAACTGATGTGCTCAGGTGTGTGTTTCAAAAGCACACTGTGTGAAGAGTTTTGAAAAAGTGGACATGGTATTGAGACAAGTGTGAAAACGATTGTAAAAAACTGTAATAGTGCCTTTAGCTGCTTTGCGGTGATTCTGAGACCCAATTTATTATATAATTCTCAGTGAGAAACTCAGCGGACCTGGGTTTACGTCATCTCGTTGCGACTACATGTGAAACCAGCCGTGGTGCTGTTATCTACCAGGATTATCTATGGCTATGTTTATGTTTGTGGCTATGATTACGCTTAAGGTTTCCTTGCCAGAAAATGACATTGTAGCTTTGCAGATAATATTCACATGCTTTGTGAGCGCCAGATGGGTGTCCTACGGATCATTTTTTCATCCATGCTTTTTTATTTACAGGCACCGGAATTCCTGACATTACTAGCCGAAACTATTGTTAAGTACTCCATGCCATCCATATACTCAATTTAGAGAGGCTAGTCTTCAGTGTTGTATTAGCTATTTAGGATATCATAATGGCCATGCTAATATTGCACTAGGAAGTGATTGATTACACCTGACTAATCAGAAACAGCTGAGAAACTGACTGTCCGATTACTTCTGATCCCAAACAATGTGGGACTTTGTGTAAAAAGGGATGTAATTCCTACATGGATCACCCGATATGGATGTACCGCAAATTACAGTTTTTTACAATTGTTTTCACACTTGTCTTAATACCATGTCCTCTTTTTCAAAACTCTTCACACAGTGTGCTTTTGAAACACGCACCTGAGCACATCAGTTAACTTTTGGTGCAAAATGCACTTCAACCACCAAAACACTTCATATTTCACCCAAAAGTGACTCATGCTGCCATAACTATAGCATATGCTTTCTCCCATAAGACTACTTTGTCACTCAATGTTCAATGAACTACAAAACACAAACAGCTTGGAGCATTGCTAAATACATATATTATGTGTTTCCCTTTCCTCTATTTTTGCATCCACAAATATTTCAAGCCAAGCAGCTAAAGAAACTTTTGATCTGTTGGTTTGCCTCCCACAATAGATGTCATGACTGCTTGTGGTAAATTTACAGTAAACTGTAAATGAATGAAGGTTTTACTATATTGGAAACCCAGAATAACATGTTTTACTGTGTAATGTAAAACAATATATGATAAAGAAACAAATCACAAAAGCAACAGTATTCTTCAGAGGGTTTACAGTATTTTTTACAGTAGTTTGTTCTCACAGTGCAATATACTGTAATTCAGAAAAGAAAAATACAATACAATCAATTACTCAAAATACATTACAATCAATAACAAATACATCCCAAAAACTAATATTTTCGCTATATACAGTAATTTGCACATGTATTGTCTGCCTATCAGTATCAAAAGTCTACTGTTGGCCTGGTCCATCCATCCTGTCCTATGGCATTTGGCCATAGATTTTCATCAACATCACTCTGAATGTTATCTCTTGCTATACACCGACGAAAACATCTTTTTGCGTGCCTTATCCAGCCCTGGATGTGTTCCACTGTTATGTCCATACACCCAGCAGCCATTGCATCTAGAAGTGACATCTGTTCATGTGGGTGGTGGTCCTAGGCCTTCACATATACCTTCATAGACTTCATATTGGTACCTGAGTTCCTTGACACCCTCAGAGTTCCTGTCAAAGGGGACAGTGTACAACTGTTTCATCCTGATCTGATGTTTCTGTAGCACTCTTGAAATGGTTGTAGTGCTTACACTGTCAATGTTTGGAAATATGTTCTTGTCTGCGATTATGTTGTTGCGTATTTCTCTTAGCCTGATGCTGTTGTTGACAATGCCCATCCCAACTATTGTATCCTCCTGTTGAGGCGTAAACATTATTCCCCTTCCCCCTGTGTGACTGTGTGAGGTAACCGCTGGGTCCTGTAGTGAGTCAAAGACAAATGTGCTCTGATACATCTGCTTTTTCTGGAGACTTCTCAAATCACAGTACTGCTGTAATATACACATCAATTGAACTCCTTCAGTCAGAATGCTGTAAATACTGTATAGTACCTGTTGGTTTGCCTGAAAATCCTCACTATTGAAGCCACTGTGGATCTAGGCATGTTTGGTTGAACCCTCAACCTGCTTCCCTCAGGGACAGACCATGATTTACCACATGATCAATGACTGTGGCTCTGATTTCATCAGACACAACTGTTCTTGCTCTTCCATGATGTCTTCTTCCTCTACCTCTACCATTTTCCCCACCAAGGCTAAAGAATGCAAATGCCAATCCAAAGGTGGCCCCTTTTGTATATGTGGTAACGGGGCACAAACAACAAACACCTGGGTAGGTTGTTCACTGAAATGACAGCCAGGTGTTTCAGCAGTACATATACAGCAGTAATAGTGGAAAAATCTCTTCAGTGACAACTACATCTATATTTACCCTATATACATGCACATTTCAATGCAAGTATGATCACTTTTGTATAGATGGTAACAAAAAAAATAGAATAAACTGAATATACTTTCTGCTCAAATCAGAATGATCTGTCTTTCGTATTTCAAGCATATAGTTTCATTTATCTGCCAAAATACAGCATATTTCCTTCCACAATGATCAGAATTGTATTGGGTTTTGAACTGAAAGTTAACTGTTTTGAACAGAGTATCTAAACGTCTGCAAAATTTGCGGTATTTGTACAAACTTTTGCTGGTAGTGAACACTGACTGAGAGAGGTATTCATGAATTTTGGAAGAAGTGGTGATTGAATGCCTTTAGTATGAAAGCAATGCAAAAATATCCAAAGTTTAGTTCATATCGTCTAATGATATGGTGAATGTGTTAAGTGTTTTGAAAAAGTGGACATGGTATTGAGACAAGTGTGAAAACGATTGTAAAAAACTGTAATGGTGACAGTCTTTAACATTTTAAATCCAATGTGTTAAGAGTACAGAGCCCAAACAACAGAACTTTTACCACTGTCCAAATACGAACGGCACTATATAAATTCATACGTATGTGTTTGTGTGTATATACATGTCTCACAGATGCAAATTCCAGCAGGCTGTAATGTGCTTCCCCAGAAATTCAGTGAGTGAGCACCTGTACACCTGCTTATTCATGTGATTATGTAATCAGATTGTTGAGGAGAGGTTGGTTTGAGTATTTCTGTAACTGCAGATCTCCTGGGATTTTCACACACAACTGCCTCTAGGGTTTACTCAGAATGGTGCGAAAAACAAAAACATCCAGTAAACAGCAGTTCTGTGGGCAGAGAAGGACTGGTCGAAGGTGAGAGGAAGGTGACAGTAACGCAAATAACCACACATTACAACAGTGGTATGCAGAAGAGCATCTCTGAACACACAACGCGTCAAACGTCTAAGTAGATAGGCTACATAGGCTAATAAATACAGTCCTAATAAAGTGCTCACTGAGTGTATAGACAATTTTATGTGCAGTACTGTTATGTCGCATTTTGTTTTGTCTTGCGCTCTGTCTTGATCTGAGAAAGTAAACAACTTTAAACTGTATGTCACTTCAAAGAGTATCTGCTAAATACAATAACTCCACAATAATAATAAACAATGACAATACATTTGCTTCAAGTGACAGCAGAATTATTTCAGTTTTTTTTCTTCAGAAAAATGTCAGCCCTGAGTCTCTCTCTCTCTCTCTTTCTCTCTCTCTCTCTCTCTCTCTCTCTCTCTCTCTCTCTCTCTCTCTCTCTCACTCTCTCGCCTGACTTGCTATGATTTGGGTCAGTGGCTGACTAAGAGACTATGCACAGCTGGCCTATAAACCTCCACTCCCCGTACACACTCACACCCACAGATACACACACTCACTCTCTCTATCATTTGTTTACAGTTTGCCTGCACTAAAATAAGCTCTATCCTTCTTTATCTTGCTCACCCTCTCTCTCTTTCTCTTTCACTTGCTCATTTACTCTTTTTTTCTTTTTTCATGAACAAAACCCTGTGACCTGGATAACTGTCTGTGTGTATGTGTGTGTGTGTTTGTGTGCACATGTGTATATGAATATATACAGTGGACTCCAGAATTATTGGCACCCTTGACAAATATGCACATATACTGAAAAATACTGAAAATGTTTAACAAAAAAATAAAACAATTATTGACATAAGCTTTATTTTCCACCATGTGTAAAGTATGCTTTATTAATGATTCAGTGGAATCCACCGAAGCCACACAAATAAAACATATATTTCCCCCCTCTTCAGTTCAGACCACAGGTTTTTGATGGACTGACGACTGAGATGACTATTACAGAACATGGATGTTGTTTTCACTTAACCAATTCTGTGTGTATTTTGATGTATGTTTGAAATCATTGTGCAGGAAGACAACCTACCTGTGACCAAGTCTCAGCTTTCTAGCAGAGACAACAAGATTTTCTGCCAAAATGTCCTGGTACCTTTCTGAATTCATTTTGCTGTAGATCTTAAATGCCAACATGCATCAGCTTTCTCTCTTTAAAACAGCCACAAAACATTTGCAAAGAGCAGTGATGTATGTTTTTTGAAAAACTCTGCCCCCAGAGCCCAATTCCCCCTCCCCCTCTGCCTCCTTTGGTCAGCTCTCTGTGTTGACATTTAGCAACATCATCCGATAATTTCGCTAAAAGATACATCATTTCACGTGGGAAATCGGTTTACAAATAGCTCCAGAAAATAGCGGTTCGACCCTAAAATATGCATACCTCCACCATATGAAAAGCTCAAAAACACTAAAAATATTAAATATTATTAAATAAATACTATTAAATATATAATATATAATATGCCCCCGAATCACTGCTAGCAAAATATCTCCAAAACATCAGTCGACCCATCACCATATTCGACAGCAGGCATGAGGTGCTTCGCTTCATGACATTTTGCAGGCAAACATGTTGATGTTGTGCATGGAATTTTGAATTGCACTTATGATGTTTAGAACAGCACTTAATGTGTATTTTACTAGTTATGGATGTGTTGTTTTAACTTGTGGAAGAACCTATGCACTTGTAAGTCACTTTGGATTAAAAGTGTCTGCCAAATGACTGAAATGGAAATGTAAAAATGCATGGTCTCATCTGCCCATAGCACTCTCTTCCAACTTCCAATGCTCAGTAGGGGCTGTTTGCTGTCACCTTCCTTTCAGCTTGAACCAATCTGGCCCTTCTCCTATGGCCTCTCTCAATAACAAGACATTTTCACCCTCAGAACTTATGCTCACTGAATGTTTTCTGCACCATTCTCTGTAAACTAGAGACTGATGTGCTTGAAAATCCTAGGAGATCTATAGTTCTTGGGTCAAAGTAACATTTCTTCCCTGTTCTGATATTTGGTCTGAACAACAACTGAACCTCTTGACCATATCCGCATGCTTTTATGCATTGAGTTGCTGCCACATGATTGGCTGATTTCATATTTGCATTAACAAGCTGGTGTACAGGCTTTCCTCATAAAGTGGTGGGTATATCCACAGTGCGGTGAAAAATATTTGCCCCCTTCCTGATTTCCTCTGTTATTGCATATGAATGGATTCCTATCTTTAGACAAAGGGACCCTGAGTAAACACCAAACACATTTTAAAAATTATTTAATGTATTTAATGAAAAAAGTTATCAAACACCCATAACACCGCTGTGAAAAATTACTTGTCCCATTAATCGTAATAATTGCTTGCACCACCTTTAGCAGCAATAAGTGCAATCGAACACTTCCAATTAGGCGTATTTTGTGGTCATACATTCCATACATTACACATACATATAGATATATATATATATATATATATATATATATACACACACACACATACACACACATACATACGTAAATAAATACATCCATACATACGCATAGGCTACATACACACACACACACACACACACACATACACACATATACGTAAATAAATACATCCATACATACGCTTAGGCTACATACACACACACACACACACACACACATACACACACATACGTAAATAAATACATCCTTGCATATGCATAGGCTACATACACACACACACACACACACACACACACACACATACACACACATACATACGTAAATAAATACATCCATACATACGCATAGGCTACATACACACACACACACACACACACACACACACACACACACACATACACACACACACACATACGTAAATAAATACATCCTTGCATATGCATAGGCTACACACACACACACAGTAAATGCTTGTGGTCTTGTAGGAGGGAAATGTAATTAAATGATCAAATTGCCAGAGCTCCATGTCCGAATCCAATAAAGAAAGCATCCAACCAGGCCTCATAATCACATAATCTGCCCAAATCACAGATGACATCATTCTCAGTTCATTCCCACCCTGTGCAGAAAGCTGTATGCTTCTCTGCCTCAGTGTTCCTGTGCTTGTACTATGTGCGAGTGAATGCCTGTTTGTATGAGTATACGGGTAGGTTAACGTAGATCAAGGGTGGTGTGCGTGGTGGGTTTGGCATCATGGCTGTTCCCTGTTCCTTTCACCCAAGCCGTCCCGCACCCTCCGTCCTGCTAACAAATACACAATCCCCCGCACGCGCTGTGCAGCTGCCGCCGCCATATGTCTCAATCACTTTCACTGGGGAGCACGGGGTGTAGCCCCCTCGGAGTGACAGGACGGCTCTTCCGAATAAATTGGGGATGTCGATAACAATAGTGTTTCCGTCGGTGTGTGTCGCTCGCTCTCGCACTCTCTCCTGAATATGCATTAGCGCGTCGTTGTCGTGTCAGCCAGATGTACAGCGCGCGGCCACCCCCTGCCGCCGAGACTTCGGGGAGGGGTTAGCGCGAGGTGACAAACAGACAGAGAAGGGCGGGGTGGTTAGGGCGTGTAATTACGGTATATCTCTGGCTAGCAGGCAAAAATACCCGAGAACGCCCCCCCTTCCCCTCCCCAACCCCCACTTTCCTAGTTCCCATGGTAACTCATATTGCCGACTCCTGGCGGCCTGCGGCACAGAAAAGGATCCGATGTGGCGCGAGCGGATATTGATCCAGAGACTGGTTCTATGGAAGGGTGTCACCCACCACACTAATTCACACCTTCCCGTTAATCGAAATATAAACGCTTTTCCATACTGGATGTCCCCAATTATTTGAATGAGTTGGTATTTTAATACCAATGTTGCTTTTTCCAGCGTTGCCCTACTTATCTGTTGTTCGCTCCTATTAGATGCTTTCAGCAGTACCTTATTTAATATGGAACCACGTATATTACGGTCCTCGGAAGCGGCCCATTTTTTTTTCAAGTTAAAGTTATTATTTTTCAGCATGCTGACAGCCCAAATTTATCACAGAGCCTCTGTACGAAATTGAGCTCTACTTACAATTCAACCACTAACCGAATAGCTACCTATATTAGGCCTGCACTGCCTTCTGCATCTACGTTAGAAGTACTTCAACATGTAGCTAAACTTAATTTAGCCTGTATGCCTACTACTGTTCAAATGCTCAAAGGGAATGATGATGATGATGATGATGGTGATGATGATGATTCTTCTTCTTCTTCTTCTTCTTCTTCTTCTTCTTATTATTATTATTATTATTATTATTATTATTATTATTATTATTTTATTATACTACATTGCTCTGTTTTAACACAATCTACATTACATATTGTTATTAATAAATATAAATAGTTAAAAAATAAAGTTGCCCAAACCCAATTAAGCACTTTTGTAAATGCATCAAATGACCAATCACTCTGATTAATCATTACTACTGTAAATACAAATGACACCAAATCGGGAGAATGAGAGGCGTACATGTGTAAGGTGGCCATCTTCCATTTCAGGAACGTTGTTAAACTGTTTTTGTCACAGGCAAACGCCAAAAAGCCAATGCGGCATTGGTAACCATAAGATGGATGCTTTACTGTGTACTCATGAGACCTTCACATAAATTAACAGAACTGTTTTAACATATAAGCCTAGTCTACAGAATGCAGCTGCAAAAGTTTTAAACAGATGTTAACGTAGCTTAATTTAACCGGTATCTTCCTGTATCATCAACAAGACAGAGCTATGAGATCCGAGAAGGCAAAGCTCTTCTGTATTTCAAAGACTAATAGGTGGTACGTCATTTTCTGTGTAGGCCACTGTGCCATAGGTAGGTAGCCTATCGTTTTGGACAAATTACAATATTCGTCCATCGCTAATTTTAACTATCAGCTGAAAACGCACTCGTTTAAGGTGTTTTTATATTGTTATTGCTGTTGTTGGTTTTGCCCTAGGTACCTGTTTTTCTTATTGTAATTTTATTTTATTTTGATTGAATTTGTGTCTTTTCTTCCCATACTTTTTGTGTATTGTTTTCCATGGGCTGTGAAGCACTATGCGTACTGTTTCTTGTATTGAAATTGCTCATAAATAATGTTTAGCATGATGATGACGAGTACAATAATAATATTTATATAGTCTAATATTATGACTTATTATGAATACTTTTTTTCTTCTGAAAGTTTCGACAGTAAATAGCTCCGGAACGTGGTCATTTCATACCCTTATAGATACCTTTACCAAAATTCATTACATTTACAAACGATGTTGAAACAATCAAGACTAAACATTGAATTGAATTCGTGACTAGTATTGACACCATCCAGCACTAGCATAGGTTGTTATAACTCAGACACCTAGACAGTAGCTAATTGAGAATTATATACGGCTACGGCAGGATATAAGAGACGTAATTAGTCCACCGAGAGAGAAATATACACATTTCCTGATGTCACATGTGAGTTCTGATGGCTTTCGTTAGCGAAAAGTCCATCTGTGAGATATTTCTACTGGGACAAATACAGGTGAAATAGTGCATCTTAGATGTCTGAATCATTCTCACATCAGACAGAAATATCCGTTGTACGTTCCCTGCAATACATTACCTACAACCACATAGTAGCATGAGGTTCATAAAAAATATTAATGGGCGTAAATGAATACAATAGTTAAAAGTCTCCCGCTGAGAATGGATATTGCACTAGCAGCGGCCGCAGGAGGTGTAGCAGCCTTGCGCACTGGAATAAACCATTCTCCCATATTTCTGTGAATACTGAAAGGGTGGCGGGGGGAGGGGTGGGGATGGGAGTGTAGTCCGAGGATGGATGGTACCAATGAGTCTGCTGAGAGCCATGTTGGAGATGAATGAAAGGCAGAGATGCTGCGCCCCTGACGCCGCGAGCCCGAGTCCAGCTGAACACAGGGAGTAAATGCAACCTTCCGGGGCCCACCGAAAGACCGGGGAGCACGGGGGAAGGTGTCGGGCGGTGGCGGCGGTGTTGGCGACCTAGCCGGGGACGGGAAAGAGAGAGAGAGAGACCCACACACAATCAGTGAGGAAGAGAGAGAGAAAGAGAGAGGGAGAAAGGGGGAGAGTAGGGATCTTACCAGACTAATGGCTGCACTGCTAGTGGGATTCCGCCTGGTTTTTCGACTCCTGTTCCTCCTGCCTCTCAGCTCTTTGTTTGCCGACGGACTGGGAAGGGGAGCGGCGCACTGCAGCCGGACTTTGGGCTCGTACCCCGTCCCTGGACCCGGCAAGAGAGCGAATCATTGCGGTGGACCGGTGGTCTGGGCCGGAGTCGATTCAGAGATCCGTCCACGGTGGATTTTACAGTCTGTCTACTGTGCCTCAAAATGTCATGTCTGGGGCTGCACTAGTCGGGAGGGCGCGCGTCGGAGCCCGTGCGCGTTAACACCTTTATGCTCTGGGAGCGGGGATGCACAAAGAGCAGCTCGGGCAGCGCGGCCGCGGACTGTGCGCCGTCATCGCCTGTCAGGTACGAGGACCCGCGGGGGAAGGGGCGTTGTTTTACCTGTTCTCTCATCCCCGATAAAATATGGCAAAAAGCCGTCTGTGCAAAGGACTAGAACGAACACCCAGTTACCCCCCCTTCAGCTGCTTTCTCCCTCCGCTAAAGTCGCCGCGGGGGGAGTCTTTGTGAGTGACCAACGCTTGGGAGGTGAGAGTGATGTGTGCAGATTGCTGCTTGTTTTTACACGGGCCAGCGCCCAGCGTCCCGGGCCCAGCCGCTGGGCCGGTCCCGTGTCACAGGAGAATTCCCTCTGTCTGCTTTCACTCTGTTACTTTTACCCTAATCTATATTTTGAAGTGGACACTGGCGATAATGACGGATGTAATTGTGGCAGTTACAGTTTTATCGATGTCGTCAGCGATGGCTGCAATTATTCGATCGCTACAACTGGTGACGCTGGGAGCAGCGCGCACAGGCCCTGCCTGAGTTCCGTGTTCCCAGCAGCAACAGACGGCGCGATGAAGCGCGATGTCGCGCGTATTCATTGTGCCCACCGACATGGCTGCCGCTGTCTAGCTGTGAACGGAGTGAGAACGCATCCAAACAGAAGTATTTTATTTCATCCGATCAATAAGCCTGGCGGCGCGAATGTAACATCAAACCCAAACAGCAGAACAACTCCAGAGAGGAGGGAGGGTTCGCCTGTGTCTCTGTCTCACAGCAGAAGTGCAGGGAGGACACAGCCCTGCGGGGAGAGGGCTATTCCAACTCGGTCCAAAGGCTCTTCCCAGGGGAATCCAGCCTGCCACAGGCGGCCCAAGCGTGATGTGTCAGTGAGTAATCTAGCCTCCCAGAACCGATGTCATATTCCCACTAATATCGTAAATGAAGTAAACACGGACTCTGCTGCACATACTACGGCAAATGGCCATTCTGTTTATTCTTCTGATATTTCAACAACGCAGTCTTCTGTTCTTTCTGAAGTTTCCCCTTTCTCTCACTCCGCGGGCTCCCACGTCAGCCTCAGAGGGTCTTCTAAAGCTGATCCTCCTGCTTTAGTGCCAGCTCTTCTTGCTGCTGTCGAAACCGATGTTGCAAACGATGATATCATCAAAAACGACTCTGCCGTTACTCTCGCGTTAAACATGACAGAGCTTTCTGAAGCTCTGAACTCCAGAAAACAGCACCGCTCAGAACAGGTGGTGTACTCCGCGGCTCGCGCTGGTAGCCAAATGCCATCAGCACCACCAGTCCAATGGACAGCTCCCATCACAAGTTTCGCTCGTTGCACGTGGCTGGAAGACAATAAACTTTCAGACGCAATACGCTGGAGGATTACAAATAACATGAACAACAACAACAACAACAACAACAACAACAACAACAACAACAACAGGGAAGACGCCGATGAGACTAACAAGAATCTGAGTGATGCAGGTTTAGGTGCGACTCCGCGCGCACATTCCCAGCATACACCAAGGGAGGAGGCCCCGAAGGAGAGCTGCCAGGCCGCGTGCGTTGAGGCCGCAACTCGCGACAGCTTAAACACCGACGAGGGAGTCACGCGCCTGCAATTAAAGCCCGGTAAATTAGTGGCATTACAGCACAGAGGTGTCAGTCAGCGGCAGGAGCAGCTGGGTCGCGAGGCTCAGGGGCGGGGGAGAGAAGGCGGGCAGGAGGAGGAGGAGGAGGAGGAAGAGGGGGAGTGGTCGGGTCCAGTAAAAACAAAGGCAACAAAATGGACAGATGTGATTGAGCAAAGAGAAGAAGGGAAAGGTCATGAAAACAGCACACGGGCAGAGGGAAGAAAACGTGGTGAGAAATGGACAGGGGGGGAGAGCTATGAGGACAGAGAAATGAAGGGATATTTGGATAGAGAGGGAAAAGATGAGGACAGAGTGAGAGGGGGATATGAGGACGGAAAGAGAGAGGGAGAGGGTGACGAGGACAGGAAAAGAGAAGAGGGAGAGGGGGATGAGAAGAATGTCAGCCAGGTGTATGGGGATGCAGAGAGAGGGGGAGATATGTATAGAGAGCGAGGAGGGGAGGGGGGAGAGGGAGAGGGGGACAGGGGGAATCAGTCCCCCGCTCCGGCTCGACCCCGGCGTGCTGCAAACAGGCACCCCCATTTCGCCCAGTATAATTTCCAAGTGCAGGTGGCGGAGAACCAGCCGCCGGGCACGTCGGTCATCGCCATGGCAGCGCAGGACCCGGACAGCGGGGAGGCGGGGCGGCTGAGCTACAGCATGGCGCCGCTCATGAACAGCCGCTCCATGGACTTCTTCCACATGGACCCCAGCACGGGCCTCATGACCACCACTCAGGTGCTGGACCGCGAGCACATGGACCTGCACTACTTCCGCGTGACCGCGCTGGACCACGGCTCGCCCCGCCTGTCGGGGACCACCATGGTCGCCATCACCGTGTCGGACCGCAACGACCACTCGCCCGTGTTCGAGCAGAGCGAGTACCGCGAGACCATTCGCGAGAACGTGGAGGAGGGCTACCCCATCCTGCAGCTGCGGGCCACGGACCTGGACGCCCCCTCCAACGCCAACATCCGCTACCGCTTCGTGGGGGACGCGGCGGCCGGCCGGGCGGCCTTCGAGATCGACCCGCGGTCGGGCCTGATCGCCACGCGCGGTCCCGTGGACCGGGAGTCCATGGAGCGCTACACCCTGCAGGTGGAGGCCAGCGACCAGGGCAAGGAGCCGGGCCCGCGCTCGGCCACGGTGCGCGTGTACATCACCGTGCTGGACGAGAACGACAACGTGCCGCAGTTCACGGAGAAGCGCTACGTGGTGGCGGTGCGGGAGGACGTGCGGCCGCACTCCGAGGTGCTGCGCGTCAGCGCCACGGACGGCGACAAGGACAGCAACGCGGCCGTGCACTACAACATCATCAGCGGCAACAGCCGCGGCCAGTTCTCCATCGACAGCGTGACCGGAGACATCCAGGTCGTGGCCCCCCTGGACTTCGAGGCCGAGAGGGAGTACACGCTCCGGGTGCGGGCTCAAGACAATGGCCGACCGCCCCTGTCCAACAACACGGGCATCGTGAGCGTGCAGGTGACCGACGTCAACGACAACCCGCCCATCTTCGTCTCCACGCCCTTCCAGGCCTCCGTGCTGGAGAGCGCCCCCATTGGCCACTCCATCCTGCACATCCAGGCCATCGACACCGACTCTGCCGATAACGCCCGGCTGGAGTACCGGCTGACCGGGACCAGCCTGGATACCCCCTTTGTGATAAACTCGGCCACGGGCTGGGTGACCGTGAGCTCTGAGCTGGACCGAGAGGCGGTGGAGCACTATTTCTTCGGCGTGGAGGCCAGGGACTACGGAGCCCCCCCGCTGTCGGCCTCCGCAAGCGTCACCATTACGGTCATGGACGTGAACGACAACCGGCCGGAGTTCCTGCAGAGGGAGTACTTTGTGCGCCTGAACGAGGACGCGGCGGTGGGCACGAGCGTGGTCAGCGTGAC
>NC_083769.1:4365000-4370000 GCF_963514075.1 Conger conger
TCTCCGCCGCGCTGCCAGGGGGGCGCTTCTACCCCTCCGAGGCCCTGGAGGAGCGGCTCTACCTCAACCGGCTGCGCCTCACCTCCCTGGCACAGATGGAGGTGGGGGAATGTACTGCCATACAGGGGGACAGCACTTTAGCTCTGGATGTACTGGGTCTATTTATTTAAATTATTCAGCTTCACAGACACAGATGTAATGAAGTGGTAGGAAAGATAGTAGTGCGGCTGATTATGATGTCAGAAGGTAGTGCGGCAGATGATGATATCAGAAGGTAGTGCGGCAGATGATGGTGTCAGAAGTTAGTGTGGTAGATGATGATGTCAGAAGTTAGTGTGGTAGATGATGATGTCAGAAGTTAGTGTGGTAGATGAGGATGTCAGAAGGTAGTGCAGCACATGATGATGTCAGAAGTTAGTGTGGTAGATGATGTCAGAAGGTAGTGTGGTAGATGAGGATGTCAGAAGGTTAGTGTGGCACATGATGATGTCAGAAGTTAGTGTGGTAGATGATGATGTCAGAAGGTAGTGTGGTAGATGAGGATGTCACAAGGTAGTGCGGCACATGATGATGTCAGAAGGTAGTGTGGTAGATGATGATGTCAGAAGGTAGTGCGGCACATGATGATGTCAGAAGGTCATGTGGTAGATGATGATGTCAGAAGGTAGTGTGGTAGATGATGATGTCAGAAGGTAGTGCGGCACATGATGATGTCAGAAGGTCATGTGGTAGATGAGGATGTCAGAAGGTAGTGTGGTAGATGATGATGTCAGAAGGTAGTGCGGCACATGATGATGTCAGAAGGTCATGTGGTAGATGAGGATGTCAGAAGGTAGTGTGGTAGATGATGATGTCAGAAGGTAGTGCGGCACATGATGATGTCAGAAGGTCATGTGGTAGATGAGGATGTCAGAAGGTAGTGCGGCACATGATGACGTCAGAAGGTTGTGTGGTAAATGATGATGTCAGAAGGTAGTGTGGTAAATGATGATGTCAGAAGGTAGTGTGGTAGATGGTCTGGTCTTGAAAACCCCCAGTGTTTATGCCTCCACTACATGCCATTCCACACACTGACTCCTCTCTGTGTGAAAATACTTCCTAATGTGTGAGGGCGGTGTGATGAATGGTGTCTAAAGGGAAGCCTCACAGACAGAAACAGTACAAGTGCTCAGGCCGTTCTGACAGGAAGGGTGCGTGCACTCAGGCTGTTCTGACAGGAAGGGTGCGTGCACTCAGGCCGTTCTGACAGGAAGGGTGCGTGCACTCAGGCCGTTCTGACAGGAAGGGTGCGAGCGTTCAGGCTGTTCTGACAGGAAGGGTGCGTGCACTCAGGCTGTTCTGACAGGAAGGGTGCGAGCGTTCAGGCCGTTCTCGTTCTCCCACCGGCAGGTTCTCCCGTTCGACGACAACGTGTGCCTGCGTGAGCCGTGCCAGAACTACATGAAGTGCATCTCCGTCCTGCGCTTCAACAGCTCGGCGCCCTTCATCGCCTCGCCCACCATCCTCTTCCGACCCATCCACCCCATCGCCGGGCTGCGGTGCCGCTGCCCCGTGGGCTTCACCGGGGACTACTGCGAGACGGAGATCAACCTGTGCTACTCCAACCCCTGCCTGAACGGCGGCGTGTGTGCCCGGCGCGAGGGCGGCTACACCTGCATCTGCCGAGAGAGCTACACAGGTCAGCCCCGCCCCTCGGCCCGAGACCTGCACCAGTCACCTCAAACACCTCTCCACGCTTCACTGCCCTGCTGAAATACACAGCTCAAGCTAGGTTTTTACACTGCTGGTAGCTCGTTGACCAGTTCAGACCAGCTCCATACTCAACATGGTTTGACCCGCTTGTTTTGAAACAAGTGGTAGCTGGTCATTTCAAGCTGGTCATAGCTGGATTTCACAGCAGGGTTAGACTGCCTGGTGTATTGGGACCTATGAAATACTCTCAAAAAAGTGCGAACTTCTGATCATTTGTTGTTGGCTCAATGCTACCAGGCAAGATGAATCGAGCACAGAAAAGTATTTGAATCCAAAATACGTGTTTGACCCAGGTCTGCTATGCCTCACCACCTGTCTCCCTGCGGGTTGCTCTGTGTGTCCGGCTACCTGTCTGCAACTCTCTCTTCTCTGGACATCTAGTCGCTATTGAGTCCATTCATAAATCAGCATAAAATAATATCTAATCTGTGCGCATTTCAGATTAGGTTTTTTTATTTGATGTAGTACTATAAAAGGGAACAGGTGCCATTTTGTATGCAGGACACGACGTATTGCACTGTGTTCAATGTAATTATTCCAATTATGCTAATTGGTTCTCATCTGAGAGCAACGATGTGCTGTTTTGAGTTTTGCCTTCCCTCTGAAAAGGCCAGTTTGGCTCACATCGTTTCACAGTTGGAAGAAAAGATAATCTTATGCCTGATAATCTTTTGGCTTCTTTTGTAAAATCTTCTGAGCTGTTACAGACACATCTGTGAACATGCCAACTGCATGAATAAGTGTAGTTGCTGAATCAGTAAATCTAAATTAATTATTGCAATTAAAACCTGGGAGGTTTTTGGAAAATAAATTACCTGAGAAGCATTCAGTGATGTTTCCTCTGTGTGGTGGTGATATGAGCAGCTCAAAATGAGCAGCTCTGTGTGTGAAATATGGCAGATCAGAGTGAACCATCTCATACGATTGAGACCATTGCTGCAAGAATCATTGAAAACGGCTCTCTGACATGTTGACTCACCCTCTGCCTGTGTTTATAGTCCATAAATTCGGGTTTCAAAATATACAGTTGATGGGCCGTCACTCTGTACCAAAACATTGTATAGCTGTACAATAATTCAAGCTCATTGGTTGAAAGTTGGTTCTAATTGCCACAGCCAATGGCTTGGGAGGGGTTTTCAATGTCAGCGTGTTCATAGAGAAGGGGGAGGGATAAACAGTGTTGTGGTTTGAGGGTGTTTGTTGCTGCAATTCCTCTCTTGACCGTTAGAAGTCTGAAATGACCTATTGTACCTTTAACGACAACAAAGAGCATTCTCCTCAGAAATGAAGTCTGCGGAGCCACACGAGCTAAGGGTTTTTCTGAAGGGGGGTTATAGAGAGAGAGAGAGAGAGAGAGAGGGAGAGAGGGAGAGAGCAGAGGGGGGAATAACTGACACTCAGAGGTGGCCCATGGGGATACAGTGCAGCAGTTGAAAAGAGTGGGGGGGTGTTCGGGGGAGGGGGCGACACAGAGAGAACAAGGAGCTTTGATGAATAAAATATCCCACAAGGGCTGGGCTGTGAATGATTTAAGGAAAGAGAGGGAGAGAGCCAGTTAGATCACAGGAGGAGAGGAAGAAAGAGGGGGATGAAGAGGAAGCAGGCAAGCGGGGGAGAGGGAAGAGGAAGTGACTGAGGGAAGGAGAGAGGACAGGAGAGAGAAGGCTGGACAATGAGGTCAGCGGAAAAGGAAGGAGAGGAAAGTGTAGCTTGTGGGGATTGAGAGAGTGTGTGTCTGTGTGTGTGTGTGTGCGTGTGTGTGTACATGTGTGTGTGTGTGTGTGTGTGTCTGTGTGGCTGTGTGTGTGTGGGTGCGTCTGTGTGTGTGTACATGTGTGTGTGTGTGTGTGTGTGTGGGTGTGTGTGTGTGTGTTGTGCACTGTGTAAGTGTGTGTGTGTGTGTGTGTGTGTGTGTGTGTGTAAGTGTGTGTATATGCTGTGCCCCTGTGTGTGTGTGTGTGTGTGTATATGCTGTGCCCCTGTGTAAGTGTGTGTGTGTGTGTATATGCTGTGCCCCTGTGTGTGTGTGTGTGTGTGTGTGTGTGTGTGTATATGCTGTGCCCCTGTGTGTGTGTGTGTGTGTATATGCTGTGCCCCTGTGTGTGTGTGTGTGTGTATATGCTGTGCCCCTGTGTGTGTGTGTGTGTGTATATGCTGTGCCCCTGTGTAAGTGTGTATCTCTCCTGCAGGAGAGCACTGTCAGTGGGACCGGCGGCAGGGGCGCTGTGTGCCGGGGGTCTGTCGTAACGGCGGGACCTGTCGGGAGGAGTCCAGGGGGGGCTTCCGCTGCGAGTGCCTGGCTGGGGGGTACGAGCGCCCAGACTGTGCCATCACCACGCGCTCCTTCCCCCCAAAATCCTTCATCATGTTCCGCGGCCTGCGGCAGAGGTTCCACCTCACCGTGTCCCTCTCGTGAGTACCGCCCTCGGTCTGTGACATCACCACTCCCAGCTTCCGCTGTTAAACCTCTCTTCATCATCCAGGAAGCTGACTGAGCTCACGTGGGCTTGGCCAACCTACCCTGTGTAAATAAAGGTTAATGATGTTATAAAATAAAAACGTAATGTAAACTTAAAATATAATACTCCCTCACAGACCTACTGACATACTCCCTCACAGACCCACTGACATACTCCCTCACAGACACACTGACATACTTCCTCACAGACCCACTGACATACTCCCTCACAGACCCACTGACATACTCCCTCACAGACCCACTGACATACTCCCTAACAGACCCACTGACATACTCCCTCACAGACCCACTGACATACTCCCTCACAGACACACTAACATACTCCCTCACAGAGCCACTAACATACTCCCTCACAGACCCACTGACATACTCCCTCACAGACCCACTGACATACTCCCTCACAGACACACTGACATACTCCCTCACAGACCCACTGACATACTCCCTAACAGACCCACTGACATACTCCCTCACAGACACACTGACATACTCCAGACCTTTTTGCTGAGGGCTTTAGATTGCTTTCTTTACAACAGTCGTTAAATCATCATGTTATGCACTTTGGGCTCCATTAGTCCTGTGAACGGTTCAGTTAATCTCCTGGTAGCTTTACAGTTATGGTCCCACAGTCCTTAAATCAGTGTTAAAATTATACTGGCATTAAGAGGGTTTCAGACATGCATATATAAAACAACACAAGGAAACTAAAAAGAACGCCCATACATAGTGTGGGGTCCAAAAGTCTGAGATCACATTGAACATCTGGGAT
>NC_083769.1:4377500-4380000 GCF_963514075.1 Conger conger
TGTGTGTGTTTGACTCTCAGCTGACTGTTTGACTCACAGCTGACAGTGTGTGTGACTCTCAGCTGACAGTGTGTGACTCAGCTGACGGTGTGTGTGACTCTCAGCTGACGGTGTGTTTGACTCAGCTGACGGTGTGTGTGACTCTCAGCTGATGGTGTGTTTGACTCAGCTGACGGTGTGTGTGACTCTCAGCTGACAGTGTGTGTGTGACTCTCAGCTGACAGTGTTTGATTCTCAGCTGACGGTGTGTGTGACTCAGCTGACGGTGTCTGTGACTCTGAGCTGACAGTGTTTGATTCTCAGCTGACGGTGTGTGTGACTCAGCTGACAGTGTGTGTGTGACTCTCAGCTGACAGTGTGTGTGACTCACAGCTGACAGTGTTTGATTCTCAGCTGACGGTGTGTGTGACTCAGCTGACAGTGTGTGTGTGACTCTCAGCTGACAGTGTGTGTGACTCACAGCTGACAGTGTTTGATTCTCAGCTGACGGTGTGTGTGACTCTCAGCTGACAGTGTTTGATTCTCAGCTGACGGTGTGTGTGACTCTCAGCTGACAGTGTGTGTGACTCAGCTGACGGTGTGTGTGACTCTCAGCTGACAGTGTTTGATTCTCAGCTGACGGTGTGTGTGACTCTCAGCTGACAGTGTTTGATTCTCAGCTGACAGTGTGTGTGTGACTCTCAGCTGACAGTGTGTGTGACTCTCAGCTGACAGTGTGTGTGTGACTCTCAGCTGAAGGTGTGTGACTCAGCTGACAGTGTGTGTGTGACTCACAGCTGACGGTGTGTGTGACTCTCAGCTGACGGTGTGTGACTCAGCTGACAGTGTGTGTGTGATTCTCAGCTGACGGTGTGTGTGACTCAGCTGACAGTGTGTGTGTGACTCAGCTGACAGTGTGTGTGACTCTCAGCTGACGGTGTGTGTGTGACTCTCAGCTGACAGTGTGTGTGACTCAGCTGACGGTGTGTGTGTGACTCTCAGCTGACAGTGTGTGTGTGACTCTCAGCTGACAGTGTGTGTGTGACTCTCAGCTGACAGTGTGTGTGACTCTCAGCTGACAGTGTGTGTGTGACTCTCAGCTGACAGTGTGTGTGTGACTCTCAGCTGACAGGGGGCCAGCTGGTGTTCTCCATCAGCCGGGGCTCTGCGCGGGCGGCGCGGCTGCGGCTGGACCAGGTGCAGGTGAGTGACGGGCGCTGGCACGACCTGCAGCTGGAGCTCAGAGACGTGCGCAGCGGCTCGGAGACGCGCTACGTGGCCACCGTCCGCCTGGATTTCGGCCTCTTCCAGGTACACATTCACACGCTGAGTTACACTTCAGAAACATGCCTCTCAAGTGTTTTAGTCCTGTAATGAATTTATTTCTTATTATTCTCTTAAGTTTGAGCTGTTGAGTACGGAACTTGTCAACAGGGCTCACCTCATTAGCAACATTTTTGTCTTTGAAAATAATGGAAATAATATTTTCAGTTTTTTTTAGTGTGAGACACCTCTCTCTTACCTACTGCAGCTAACTATATGTGATTGGATACCTTATGTCCTCAGCCAACTAAATGTCATCAGTTGATTCTCCTCTTCTCTTTCTCTGTGTCCCTCTCTGTTTCTTTGTGTCCCTCTCTCTTTCTCTCGATCCCTCTCTCTTTCTCTGGGTCTCTCTCTCTGTGTTGGGCCCCTCTCTCTGTGTTGGGGTCCCTCTCTCTTTCTCGGGGTCCCTCTCTCTGTCTCGGGGTCCCTCTCTCTGTCTCTGGGTCCCTCTCTCTGTCTCTGGGTCCCTCTCTCTGTGTTGGGGCCCCTCTCTTTGTCTCTGGGTCCCTCTCTCTGTGTTGGGTCCCTCTCTCTGTCTCTGGGTCCCTCTCTCTGTGTTGGGTCCCTCTCTTTGTCTCTGGGTCCCTCTCTCTGTGTTGGGCCCCTCTCTCTGTGTTGGGGTCCCTCTCTCTGTGTTGGGTCCCTCTCTCTGACTCTGGGCCCCTCTCTTCAGGGCACGGTGATTGTGGGGAATGAGCTGCACAGTCTGAAGGTGAAGCACCTGCATGTGGGCGGAGTTTTAGGAGCGGGCGAGGTCCAGAGCGGAATGAGAGGCTGCATCCAGGTCAGTCTCCACGGAGACCGCACACGACAGCCTGTTATCAGTCAGTCTCCACGGAGACCACACAGTGTGCTCTATACTTTTAAGGACAAAGACATATATTTTCTTGATTTGCCTCTGTACTGCAGTTTTAGATGTGTAAAACTGTGCCGCTTCTCAGCTTTTATTAAAAGGTAACTATTTTAAACATGTTGGTTTCACCATGTAGAAATGACAGCAGTTTCTATACATAGTCCCCCCTATCTCAGGGAACCATAATGTTTGGGACAAATGGTTTTGCCTGTTTTTCTGATTAATCAGGTGATTTCAGTTGCCTCCCTCATTGTCTAGTCTGGATTCTGGGCTTTAGATTGCCTTTGGATCATCTGTCAATGTGAGGGCCTGAGTTGTGTCTAGGAAGTCAAGGAAGTATGT
>NC_083769.1:4385000-4395000 GCF_963514075.1 Conger conger
GTAGTCCACTTAGGAGCAGAGCATATGATCCCAGTAGAGGTCAGGGTGGATGTGGTCTACAGTCACAAAAGTGCAGAAAGATTCAGTGTGATCAGAAAAGCAGAGAGAGATGTGTGTAGCTTGGTGTCATGGCTTTGTTGATGGATAAAAGGACTGTGTCTCTGTTGAGAGATCTGCCCTGAAGCCAGAATGGACAAAGTCAAAAAGGTTATTTTGCCGCAGGAAGTGAGAGAGTTGATTAGGTTCTGCATATTCCAGACTTTTGGAGATAAATAGGAGTAGGGAGACTGGCTAATAATTCTGGACACCAGATGGCTCCAGTCTGTTTCTTCAAGATGAATGTGATTTGGGCCTTCCTGAAGGCTGCAGTAGAGGTTTGCTGGAAGACAGGAATCGCAGTGTGCTGGGTGAGATGGTCCGGAGAAGAAGGGAGGGAATAGGGTCCTCTACACAGGTACAATATATTGACATCTGTGAGGGCAGAGAAGGTAGAAGGTGGATAGTAAGAGGGGTAGTGTGGGGGATAGTGAGAGGGGGAGTGTGGGGAATAGTGAGAGGGGGAGTGTGGGGGGATAGTGTGGGGGATAGTGTGGGGGGATAGTGAGAGGGGGGGTGTGGGGGAGTGTGGGGGGATAGTGAGAGGGGGAGTGTGGGGGATAGTGAGAGGGGGAGTGTGGGGGGATAGTGAGAGGGGATAGTGAGAGGGGGAGTGTGGGGGGATAGTGAGAGGGGTAGTGTGGGGGATAGTGAGAGGGGTAGTGTGGGGGAGTGTGGGGGATAGTGAGAGGGGGAGGTGTGGGGGAGTGTGGGGGATAGTGAGAGGGGGAGGTGTGGGGAAGTGTGGGGGGGAGTGTGGGGGAGTGTGGGGGAGTGTGGGGGATAGTGAGAGGGGGAGTGTGGGGGATAGTGAGAGGGGGAGTGTGGGGGATAGTGAGAGGGGTAGTGTGGGGGGATAGGATGAGGCAGCTGGATAGAGGAGTGAGGACTGAGCTCCACGGAACAAGGTTCAGATCTGTTATCTTCTGTTAAGATCTATTATCTTCTTCCTAAAGTGGATTGCAAAGTCATCTGCAGCGAGGACACATGAGAGGGGAGGGATCGAGGATAAGGTTGAAAAGTGAAGAGTTGAAAAGTGAAGAGAAAGCTAATCGATTTAGCTACATTATTCTGCATCAGCAGGAGTGTGGAATTAATCTTCATAAAATTAATTTGTGCAAATCCTTTACTATTTGAAAATTTAGCTGAGAAAGACTTGTGGCCGTGCTGCAGAGACAGGGTGTTGGCGGGTCTGTGCTCTTCCCTGGCTGTCTGGGGTCTGGCGTTCTCTGGCAACAGCTCAGAGCTGAGTGTCTGCTGAGCCTGCAGCCATGCCAACACCACAAAGGCCTTTTAAAACTAAAGTGATTACTGGGCATAGGTTTACCGCGAAACCTTGGCTCAGATTAATTAAAATTTAATTCAGCATGTTTTCCAGAACCTGACCAAAGTTGTGTTTCTCTGTCTTTTTTTGGCCCCTAGGAGTTCTACTACCGGCCCCGGGGGAGTGACACCTGCCTGCCCTGCGACTGCTACCCAGGGGGGTCCTTCTCCCGGTCATGTGACCCGGAGAATGGGCAGTGCCAGTGTCGGCCTGGTGTGATTGGCCGCCAGTGCAACATGTGTGACAACCCCTTTGCTGAGGTCACACAGGCGGGATGCGAAGGTCAGGCTCCGCCCTCATCTTTATAACCTCACGACAAATACTGTATCACTCCGCCACGTATATAACCTCACGACACATACTGTATCACTCCACCACGTGAGCACAGTACCTCATCTTTATATAACCTCACGACAAATACTGTATCACTCCACCACGTATATAACCTCACGACAAATACTGTATCACTCCACCACGTATATAACCTCACAACAAATACTGTATCACTCCGCCACGTATATAACCTCACGACAAATACTGTATCACTCCACCACGTATATAACCTCACAACAAATACTGTATCACTCCACCACGTATATAACCTCACGACAAATACTGTATCACTCCACCACGTATATAACCTCACAACAAATACTGTATCACTCCGCCACGTATATAACCTCACGACAAATACTGTATCACTCCACCACGTATATAACCTCACAACAAATACTGTATCACTCCACCACGTATATAACCTCACGACAAATACTGTATCACTCCACCACGTATATAACCTCACAACAAATACTGTATCACTCCGCCACGTATATAACCTCACGACAAATACTGTATCACTCCGCCACGTATATAACCTCACGACAAATACTGCATCATTCCACCACGTATATAACCTCACGACAAATACTGTATCACTCCGCCACGTATATAACCTCACGACAAATACTGTATCACTCCGCCACGTATATAACCTCAGGACAAATACTGTATCACTCCACCACGTATATAACCTCACAACAAATACTGTATCACTCCGCCACGTATATAACCTCACGACAAATACTGTATCACTCCACCACGTATATAACCTCACAACAAATACTGTATCACTCCACCACGTATATAACCTCACGACAAATACTGTATCACTCCACCACGTATATAACCTCACAACAAATACTGTATCACTCCACCACGTATATAACCTCACAACAAATACTGTATCACTCCGCCACGTATATAACCTCACGACAAATACTGTATCACTCCGCCACGTATATAACCTCACGACAAATACTGTATCACTCCGCCACGTATATAACCTCACGACAAATACTGTATCACTCCGCCACGTATATAACCTCACGACAAATACTGTATCATTCCACCACGTATATAACCTCACGACAAATACTGTATCACTCCGCCACGTATATAACCTCACGACAAATACTGCATCATTCCACCACGTATATAACCTCACGACAAATACTGTATCACTCCGCCACGTATATAACCTCACGACAAATACTGTATCACTCCGCCACGTATATAACCTCAGGACAAACACTGTATCACTCCACCACGTGAGCACAGTACCTCATCTTTATATAACCTCACGACAAATACTGTATCACTCCGCCACGTATATAACCTCACGACAAATACTGCATCATTCCACCACGTATATAACCTCACGACAAATACTGTATCACTCCACCACGTGAGCACAGTACATTACTGTCCCCGCCAATAGTGTTTGAACAGCAAGGCCAATTCCTTTTGCAGCACCGAACACAACTGGTGAATAGTTTCTCCAGTGAATAGTGTCGCGTTACAACAGGATGCAGATGTAGAATGATTATTTCAGGCTAGCTAACGTTAGATATAGTCGACATAATCAGCTCGTTGCAGCTCACCTAATATCTAGTAGCCAGCAGACAAGCCAGCTGAAACGTCTACAGTAAGGAGGAAAGGGTAATATGTGAAATACAATTTGCTCAGATTGCATATTTAATATGGGTTGCTTGGCTCTTTGATTTTCAGGTGGCACAGAAATATTAAACAATCTATGCATCCACGGTTTTCATTGTAGTTTATTAATATTTGATTGGGAGGTATTGTGTTACACACATTTTAGTGTAGGCTATTACCCATTCCTGCTTCAAAGGTATTTTCAGGGTGGAAACAAATATTTGAGTTAAGTATTTGCAATAATTTGTTTGTCAATCATTTTCTTGCCTTCTTTCCTCAAAATAGACACTGGGATATTTGTTGGTGCTTGCTGTCTTATGCAATTTATTTTTGCTTGTTTGTCAATGGGCTTCTGTACTATAGGATATTTAAAGGGATTGAACAACCCATTAAGGGCAGTAAATTCTGTTTATTCCAAGTGACAATAATGTAACAGCAATCATCATATTTACATGCAGAGCAACAATCAATAGATAAAAATAATCTAAAACGTAATTTATGTGTACAAACAGGCTAAAATGTAAAATAGAACATATGCAGATTAAAACTAGCCAGCCACATAATGTTCTCGCGAAACATTCAACCTAAAAAAACGGCTTCTGGTTGGAATGGATTGAACTGCAATGTACAGTGCAGTAATGTCAGAATGCGATATTAAATCCGAACGAATTGCTTGACGAACGGAAGACCGGCAACAGCACTTTCCCAGCGCAAGTGCGGTCCGATTCCGATAGTTCCGTCCCTTGCCTCGCTCCTCCCGGTCGGTTCGACTGCCGACTCGCGCACGTGCTGCGTCACATCCTCCAGAGAGGAGTTTGAAAGTGATGTTCGCGAGGGCAGAACAGCCCAGGTCCTCTGCCCACACACAGGCCATCCGTAGGCACTTTTATAATAGGAATGAGGGTAAATGTGTGCCCGTTGGGGTTTTGCCTTTAGCTTTTAAAACATATTCATTTATTTTGATTTGGAATTATTTGGAATATTTCATAGAAATAGACCTCTCCAAACTTTCTTCTTGACTGTTTAATTTGTGTCAATGACTGAGCGATTACATGTATAAATGGATGTGAAACTGCCTCTGCAGTGATCTATGATGGATGCCCTAAGATCATTACCTCTGGGATCTGGTGGCCCAGGACAAAGTTCAGTCTCCCAGCGGCTGTGCCCTGTCCCAAAGGCTCTGTGGGTGAGTGCATTACCCACAAACCCCAGCACCACAAGACACATATGGAGGGGCTAATGCACGTGTGTCTGTGTGTGTGTGTGTGTGTGTGTGTGTGTGTTTGTGTGTGTGTGCATGTGTATGTGCGTGCATGTGTATGTGCGCATGAGTGTGTCTGTGTATACCTGTGTGTGTGTGTGTGTGTGTGTGTGTGTGTGTTTGTGTGCATGTGTATGTGTATGTGCGTGCATGTATGTGTGCGCATGAGTGTGTCTGTGCATACCTGTGTGTGTGTGTGTGTGTGTGTGTGTGTGTGTGTTTTGAGCCTGTTGTCTCTCTTCCAGGTGCTGCCATCAGGCATTGTGATGTGGAGAGGGGTTGGGTGGATCCGGATCTGTTTAACTGCACCTCCCCTCCATTTGTGGAGCTCAATGCAGCGGTGAGCACCTAGTGGCCTTGTGGTGGAACTGCAGGCTCACCTCATTTCCAGATGCAGAAAGCCGGTTCTTCACTGTCAGAGAAAAATCCATCACTTCACCTGTGTGTTGAGAAGTTCAATTAAATTTTGAATATAGCACTAATTCCGCATATATTTTCAGATATGGGGTTGCAAGCATGACAAATTATCATAACCTAAAACTTGACCAAACTCGATAAAGTTTGTACTAGTACGATTTCATATTGGAATTTGCATTTTCAGAGATGCATATCCGTAAATAATATGTAAAGATTAAAAAATATATTAAAATCCATCACCACAAATTATTAGCATGAAATATAAATCTTGGCCATGTCTGAGATTAAGCAGGTGAAATAAAAAATCTGGGGTTTGCTGAAATTATTTCTAATTTATAAGCTTTAAAGATAATTGACTATGTTATTTACAGCATGTGGGACACCATTAAAAATGAATGGATGGTCATGGGCCGTGTCGGTAATCCTTCAACCTGGACTCCCGCTCCCAGGGATGTGAGGGTTACACAAAACATTCTCACAATGCTGCTGCAATGTAGCGGCATTACTGCAATCATTTACAAAATATTACACCACCAAAACATTACAGTATTGGCACTCTTCAGCACCCCCTGCTGGTCTGCTTGCCAAAGCACCGTGTGTGTACTGCTGCTACTGAGGTCTGTGCAAGCTTGGCCTGGTGATTTCATGTGTTTTGGAGCAAAACCCCAGGCGTCTAAACTCTCCCAACCGCAGCAGGAGCGTGGAGACGAATAGACATTATGTCTTCACAATAAATATATAAATCAATAAAGCACGATACTGCATCAGGAATTCATCACAATTTGAAGCAGGGAGCTGTGTATCTGCAGGAACGGTATTGATGAATAGAGATACATAAAACCATGATGGATTTATTTAATGTGCTCCTTCTATTCAAGAGACATCAATTACATTTTAATCTCAATACAATTTGTTACAGTTTTGCTTAAGATGCAATGTGTAGCCATTGAATGCTTGATCATAATGCAATTGTTTTTGTCTTGCTAGTTGTCTTTAAATGTATTATATTTGTTGTTTGCTGTACTATTCTGAAGTGCAAAACATTCCTTGTAATACTGTCTGCTCTTTGGAGGTTTCAGGAGCATTCACCTTGCAATTTCAGTCATTCTCAAGTTAAAGTTAAAATAAAAAAACATTGTATTATTCTGGTAACAAACTGTGTATGTTTGTGTGTGTGTGTGTGTGTGTGTGTGTGTGCGTATGTCTGTGTGTGTGTGTGTGTGTGTGTGTGTATGTTTGTGTGTGTGTGTGTGTGTGTGTATGTGTGTGTGTGTGTGTATGTTTGTGTGTGTGTGTGTGTATGTGTGAGTGTGTGTGTATGTTTGTGTGTGTTTGTGTGTGTGTGTGTGTATGTTTGTATGTGTGTGTGTTTGTGTGTGTGTGTGTATGTGTGTGTGTGTGTGTGTGTGTATGTGTGTGTGTGTGTGTGTGTGTGTGTGTATGTGTATGTGCGTGTAGCTGGAGTCAGTGGAGAGGAATGAGACGGAGCTCAGCACCATTGCGGAGAAGAAACTGGCTCATCAGCTGCGTGATGTCACAGAGGCCACGTCGCGTCTCTATGGAAACGACCTGCAGATAGCCGAGCGTCTGCTGTCGCGTCTGCTCGCCTTCGAGAGTCGGCAGAGCGGCTTCGGTCTGACTGCCACGCAGGACGCCCACTTCAACGAGGTGAAGCCCTTTTCTGAGGAATCGGCTGCGTATCCAGAGGCTGTATTCAAGTACTGTGTTCCTGTACTGTACTGTAATTCCTGAGCGTGCCGGTATTAACTGCGGTTAGGACTCCTGTGGGCAGAGCCACAATTGATTGACCATACATAGGCCAGGAAGGGAGGGTTTCAGCTCAACGGAAATTCCCCATTGACTTGTCAAGCAATAATAACACTCATAATTGATTGGACCTAAATTCCATGCCTTAGCCAGCTCCGCTGTAACTGCAGTACAGCCGACAGAGTGCAGATGTTTACCGACGCGCTGGCTGGCGGCACACGCTCCAGTCAGGCCTGTTCTCGGCCCGATTGGCGGGAGGTGTTCCCAGTGGTGGGATGCCATTCCAAACTTTGGAGAAGAATGATGATATTTTGTTGATGAAATTTGGTATTATGTCAGAGCCTATTCTGATTGTTGATCTCATAGGGATGGCTGTCTGGCGCCCTCTTTTTTCTCAAAATGAGTCATTTAGTTGTATAAACCTTTTCTGTCTTAGTCATACATCTCTTGCTCCCCTTTTCCTTTCAGTGATGAGCACTTTTGCTGTTTTTTGCCATTAACATTATGCAGAGTTTCCTTTGTTCTTGTTTTACAAAATGCTGTATCAGAGGGTTTCTATTTGTCCTCTGCCCAATACAGCAAAATTATTCTTAAGCATTCCTCACATCTGCATTTAAATGGCATGTGATTTATCGAAGGCAAAGTATGTATGTTATTAAAGGTACAATAGGTAATTTCCTGACTCCTAACCGTCAAGAGAGGAATTGCAGCAACAAACACCCTCAAACCACAACACTGTTCACCCGCCCCCCCCCCCCCCTGTGGCTGTGGCAATTAGAACAAATTTTTGAGCTTGGATTATTGTACATCTGCACAATGTTTTGGTACAGAGTGTCGTCCCATCAACTGTATATTTCGAAACCCGAATTTAAGGACTACGAACACAGGCAGAGGCTGAGTCAACATGTCAGTGAGCCTTTTTCAATGATAGGAAGGGATTGGTCTTATACCAATAGTTTAACACAAACATCTTACCTATTGTCCCTTTAAAGTTCAGGGCCATTTCATGCTGTACAAAGGAATGCTTCGTTGTGACTTAATGATGGTTCTGCAGCGGATTTACAGCCTAGCTGTGAGGATGACGATCGTGCTGCTTACTAGATTTTCTCGATGTGAAGAGAATATGCCTGTGTGCCCATGCAGATTCTCCCACAGATCCTACATCAAATCATAAATGTTTATTTGGTTTGTGGACACAACAGTGGAATTGTTATTAAACTGGGCCATGTTCCATAAAGCAGAATTACTGCACCAAAGTAAAAACCTGGAACTCTGACAAAACTGGAACAGAGCTGTTCCAGGTTTTACTCAGCAAAGTTATCCAGTTAACTCATTAACCTCATTAACCCTTCTCTGTGTGTCTTCCAGAACGTTCTGCGGGGCTGCAGTGCGCTGCTGGGCCCCAGCAGCGCCACCCTGTGGCGAGGACAGAGCGGGACAGGCGAGCGGGGCGCCGCCGGCCTCGCCGAGCTGCTGGAGCTGTACGCTCGGACCCTGGCCCAGAACATGAAGCTCACCTACCTCAACCCTGTGGCCCTGGTGGCTCCCAACATCGGTGTGTGTGTGTGTGTGTGTGTGTGTGTGTGTGTGTGTGTGAAAAAATCACACGCATATAATAATAATAAGTTATTTAACTGAGACTTTTATTCAAAGTGACTTTCAGTTGATTAGACTAAGCAGCAATGTGGGGTTAAGGGCCTTGCTCTAGGGCCCAACAGCTGTGTAGATCTTACTGTGGCTACACTGGGGCTTGAACCACTCACCATCCGGGCCCTAGTCATGTAACTTAGCCACCGGGCTACAGGCTGTCAACATCACCTGAGATAAGGTGCTGGTCTGAGATAATGTAAATGAAAACAAAACAAAAGCCCTCACAGTTTGCAACTCCAAAGACCCCTTTAATTACTGAGACATACACTGCTACTAGGACAGCATTTCGATCCTGTCTGGATCATTCTCAGGATCTAAATGTTGTCCTTGTACTTGTGTTCATGTGTGTTAAATGTTAGGTATTATAAAGTGGGCTTTCTTTTTCATTTATGTTTTATTTTACCTGGCAGGTCCGATTCTTTTTTACAATTACATTCCAGAATGTGTGCTTATACATGTTACTTCTGTGAGTGTTGCACAATTGTATGTCTACTACTGTACATTTTAACAGATACAATTGCTAGCTTTATCTGTTAACTATTGTCTGTGCGTATTTGCCTCCATGTTGTGTTGTAGTGATGAACCTGGACCGCGTGGAGAACCACACTCATGTACGCAGGCGTTTCCCCCGCTACCACAGCAGTCTGTTTCGTGGCCAGACTCTCTGGGACCCTCACACACACGTGGTGCTGCCCCCTGCTGCCTTGGTCCCGCAACGACCCTCCGGTGAGAAACACTTTCACACACTCATTATACATGCATGCAGCGTTCACACAGACAGACAATTATATACATGCATCATACATGCATGCAGCATTAACGCATATTCGGTTGTAGACACGTACAACATGCATGCACATTCAATGATATACACCAACAACATTTACAAACGCAGTGACACATAAATGGAATGTTCACACATACAACACACACTCAATGATCCACACATACTGCACAAACATGCACACACATATACAACGACACACTTGCTGATATGTGCGTAAGCTCAGCCTCATTGGGATGTTCATGGTGTCCTACAGCACTCTACCCCAGCAGTCTCCACACGCCAGTCAGCGTGCGGACCAATCGCACGCCGGAGATCCCTGTGCTGAAGCGCGCTGTCACCGCCCCGGACCCGCCCATCACCATCGTCATCCTGCTGATCTACCGCAGCCTGGGCGTGGCTCTCCCGGCCAAGTACCACACGGACCGCCGCGGAGTCAGGTCAGACCCGTGTGCTGTTCTGCTGTGTCTCTGACCGGGTCTGGACTGGCCTTGGTCTCTGACCGGGCTGTTTCTGGTCATGTTCACTGACTGGGCTGTTTCTGGTCATGTTCTCAGACTGGGCTGTTTCTGGTCATGTTCACTGACTGGGCTGTTTCTGGTCATGTTCACTGACTGGGCTGTTTCTGGTCATGTTCTCTGACTGGGCCGTTTCTGGTCATGTTCACTGACAGGACTGGTTACGGTCATGTTCACTGACTGGGCTG
>NC_083769.1:4400000-4407500 GCF_963514075.1 Conger conger
TGTCCTGCCTGAGAGGGCTCAAGTCCAACACCCGCAGCATCCACTCCAACACGGCCGCCGCCATCTTCCTGTCCGAGATCGTCTTCCTGCTGGGCATCAACCAGACTGAGCAACAGGTGTGTGTGTGTGTGGGTGTGTGTGTGTGCGTGTGTGTGTGTGTGTGTGTGTGGGTGTGTGTGTATGTGCGTGTGCGTGTGCGTGTGCGTGTGCGTGTGTGTGTGTGTGTGTGTGCGTGGGTGTGTGCGTGTGTGTGTGTGTGTGAGTGTGTGTGTGAGTGTGTGTGTGCGTGGGTGTGTGTGTGAGTGTGTGCGTGGGTGTGTGTGTGTGAGTGTGTGCGTGTGCGTGTGCGTGAGTGTGCGTGTGCGTGTGCGTGTGCGTGGGTGTGTGTGTGAGTGTGTGCGTGTGCGTGTGCGTGTGCGTGAGTGTGCGTGTGCGTGTGCGTGTGTGTGGGTGTGTGTGTATGTGCGTGTGCATGGGTGTGTGTGTGCGTGTGTGTGTGTGTGTGTGTGAGTGTTTAAATTGTACTTGGTAGCGAACGGCGCTAATATTCCTGCCTGCTGATTGGTGCTTCTCTCAGATTTCTTGCCTGCTGATTGGTGCTTCTCTCAGATTTCTTGCCTGCTGATTGGTGCTTCTCCTGTTCTTCCTCAGTTCCTCTGTACTGTCATTGCCATCCTGCTTCATTACTTCTTCATGGCCACGTTTGCCTGGCTGTTTGTGGAGGGGCTGCATATCTACCGCATGCAGACGGAAGTGCGCAACATCAACTACGGAGCCATGAGGTTCTACTACGCCATTGGCTGGGGCGTGCCCGCCATCATCACAGGTACACGCATCCCACACGTTTCACACTGAGGCTGAGACACACGCAGGCTGAGACACACGCAGGCTGAGACACACGCAGACTGAGACACACACAGACTGAGACACACTGAGGCTGAGACACACGCAGACTGAGACACACTGAGGCTGAGACACATGCAGACTGAGACACACTGAGGCTGAGACACACGCAGACTGAGACACACTGAGGCTGAGACACACTGAGGCTGAGACACACGCAGGCTGAGACACACTGAGGCTGAGACACACGCAGACTGAGACACACGCAGACTGAGACACACTGAGGCTGAGACACACGCATACTGAGACACACTGAGGTTGAGACACACGCAGACTGAGACACACTGAGGCTGAGACACACTGAGGCTGAGACACACTGAGGCTGAGACACACGCAGACTGAGACACACGCAGGCTGAGACACACTGAGGCTGAGACACACGCAGACTGAGACACACTGAGGCTGAGACACACACAGACTGAGACACACACAGACTGAGACACACACAGACTGAGACACACTGAGGCTGAGACACACGCAGACTGAGACACACGCAGACTGAGACACACTGAGGCTGAGACACACTGAGGCTGAGACACACGCAGACTGAGACACACTGAGGCTGAGACACACGCAGACTGAGACACACTGAGGCTGAGACACACGCAGACTGAGACACACTGAGGCTGAGACACACTGAGACTGAGACACACGCAGACTGAGACACACTGAGGCTGAGACACACTGAGGCTGAGACACACGCAGACTGAGACACACTGAGGCTGAGACACACGCAGACTGAGACACACGCAGACTGAGACACACTGAGGCTGAGACACACGCAGACTGAGACACACTGAGGCTGAGACACACTGAGGCTGAGACACACGCAGACTGAGACACACTGAGGCTAAGACACACTGAGGCTGAGACACACGCAGACTGAGACACACGCAGACTGAGACACACGCATACTGAGACACACTGAGGTTGAGACACACGCAGACTGAGACACACTGAGGCTGAGACACACTGAGGCTGAGACACACGCAGACTGAGACACACGCAGGCTGAGACACACTGAGGCTGAGACACACGCAGACTGAGACACACGCAGACTGAGACACACACAGACTGAGACACACTGAGGCTGAGACACACGCAGACTGAGACACACGCAGGCTGAGACACACTGAGGCTGAGACACACGCAGACTGAGACACACTGAGGCTGAGACACACTGAGACTGAGACACACGCAGACTGAGACACACTGAGGCTGAGACACACGCAGACTGAGACACACTGAGGCTGAGACACACGCAGACTGAGACACACTGAGGCTGAGACACACGCAGACTGAGACACACTGAGGCTGAGACACACGCAGACTGAGACACACTGAGGCTGAGACACACGCAGACTGAGACACACTGAGGCTGAGACACACTGAGACTGAGACACACGCAGACTGAGACACACTGAGGCTGAGACACACTGAGGCTGAGACACACGCAGACTGAGACACACGCAGACTGAGACACACTGAGGCTAAGACACACTGAGGCTGAGACACACGCAGACTGAGACACACGCAGACTGAGACACACGCATACTGAGACACACTGAGGTTGAGACACACGCAGACTGAGACACACTGAGGCTGAGACACACTGAGGCTGAGACACACTGAGGCTGAGACACACGCAGACTGAGACACACGCAGGCTGAGACACACTGAGGCTGAGACACACGCAGACTGAGACACACTGAGGCTGAGACACACACAGACTGAGACACACACAGACTGAGACACACTGAGGCTGAGACACACGCAGACTGAGACACACGCAGACTGAGACACACTGAGGCTGAGACACACTGAGACTGAGACACACGCAGACTGAGACACACTGAGGCTGAGACACACGCAGACTGAGACACACTGAGGCTGAGACACACGCAGACTGAGACACACGCAGACTGAGACACACTGAGGCTGAGACACACGCAGACTGAGACACACGCAGACTGAGACACACTGAGGCTGAGACACACGCAGACTGAGACACACTGAGGCTAAGACACACTGAGGCTGAGACACACGCAGACTGAGACACACTGAGGCTGAGACACACTGAGACTGAGACACACGCAGACTGAGACACACTGAGGCTGAGACACACGCAGACTGAGACACACGCAGACTGAGACACACTGAGGCTGAGACACACGCAGACTGAGACACACTGAGGGTGAGACACACGCAGACTGAGAAACAACAACAAGTGGACCACATGCTACGAGTTCATGAAACTGATGCTTTTATCCAAAGCCACTTACATTTGATTAGATTAAGCAGGGGATAATCCGCCCGGGAGCAATGCAAGGTTAAGGGCCTTTCTCAAGGTCCCAACAGCTGTGTGGATCCTACCGTGGCCACACAGGGGCTTGAACCACCAACCTTTCAGATCCCAGTCATGTACCTTAGCCGCTAGGCTACAGGCTGCCCCAGTCATGTACCTTAGCCGCTAGGCTACAGGCTGCCCCAGTCCTGTACTTTAACCACTAGGCTACAGGCTGCCCTCTGAACCTGAGGAGACAGAGATTTGCCTGAGGTGGGATTTGAACCCTGGCCTCTCACTCGCCTACATATGACAAAGACAAGATAAATGTGTTTCAGTCATTTAAAGGCAAACTCACCCCTAGCCAAGGGCAATAATGTTATTTTTTAATTTGAGGGTTGTGTCATTAGCGAGTGTTGTCAGAGTAACCTGCTGTGGCCTTGGCTTTAAGGCACTTCATGGTGTTCCACTAGCAAACTAGCTGAGCTAACCCCGCTACACACGCATGGCTGACAGGGAATCTCCCCCCCCACAGGTCTGGCTGTGGGACTGGATCCCGAAGGCTATGGGAACCCGGACTTCTGCTGGATCTCTGTCCATGACAAGCTCATCTGGAGCTTCGCTGGACCCATTGGCATTGTTATTGTGGTACTGCAGATCTCTCTGTCCGTCTGTCTGTCTGTCTGTCTGCTTCATCTGTCTCACTCTTGGCCTTTCCTTGCCTCAGGGCTGTTTGAGTTTTTGTTGGGGGAGCTATGTCCCGCTGCCTCATGTTTGTCTGCGCAGAATTAGCACCGCATTAGCGCTGCATCTTCTGTGTCTGTTCTGTGTCAGTGCTGCGTTAGCGCTGCCTCTTCTGTGTCTGTTCTGTGTCAGTGCTGCGTTAGCGCTGCCTCTTCTGTGTCTGTTCTGTGTCAGTGCTGCGTTAGCGCTGCCTCTTCTGTGTCTGTTCTGTGTCAGTGCTGCGTTAGCGCTGCCTCTTCTGTGTCTGTTCTGTGTCAGTGCTGCGTTTGCACTGCCTCTTCTGTGTCTGTTCTGTGTCAGTGCTGTGTTAGCGCTGCCTCTTCTGTGTCTGTTCTGTGTCAGTGCTGCGTTAGCACTGCCTCTTCTGTGTCTGTTCTGTGTCAGTGCTGCCTCATGTTTGTCAGTTCGATGTCAGTGCTGTGTTAGCGCTGCCTCTTCTGTGTCTGTTCTGTGTCAGTGCTGTGTTAGCGCTGCCTCTTCTGTGTCTGTTCTGTGTCAGTGCTGCCTCATGTTTGTCAGTTCGATGTCAGTGCCGTGTTAGCGCTGCCTCATGTTTGTCAGTGACGGTGTCTGTGTGTTGCTGTGTCTCAGTGCTGCCCCCTGTCTGTGTTGCAGGTGAATGGCGGGATGTTTATGGTTGTTGCGCGTATGTCCTGCAGCCCCTCACAGAAGGAAACCAAGAAACAGTCAGTTGTGTGAGTATGAGAGAGGGAGAGGAGTATTGCTGTAAATATGGGTTAATACACAGACTGTTTCATTGCTAAACAGGCTCTTTACAGCATTTAAAACCATTCATATAGCACACACGTGTGAACCGTGTTCAGCATTGATAAGCTGTGTCCTTGCTTCGGATAAGCCTGATTGATGAGCCTGAATCTGAATATACTGATCATAATAACTTCATTTGTCAGTCAAATAGGAGTTGGCATTTCATTGTTGTTTTTCATTTAATGTTCCCCCTCTCTATGTATCTTTTCTGTCTCTATTGCTATCTGCTGCCCCTCTATCTTTCTGTCTCTATTTCTCTCTCACCCCCTCCCCTCCCTATCTCTCTCTCTCTCTCTCTGCAGTGCCACCATACGCAGTGCCACCATTCTGCTTGTTCTGGCCAGCTCCACCTGGTTCTTTGGGCTGATGGCTGTGAATAACAGTGTCCTGGCCTTCCACTACCTCTACACTGTACTATGCTGCCTGCAGGTGCGGTGTGTGTGTGTGTGTGTGTGTGTGTGTGTGTGTGTGTGTGTGTGTGTGTGTACTGTATGTGCATGTGTGCGAGTGTGTGATGACTGTTTTATTTCTTGTTTCCTTTGTGTGTGTGTGTGTGTGTGTGTGTGTGTGTGTGTGTGTGTGTGGATGTGTTTCTGGTCTCCAGTGTGACTGTGTTTCTGGTCTCCAGGGTGACTGTGTTTCTGGTCTCCAGTGTGACTGTGTTTCTGGTCTCCAGTGTGATTGTGTTTCTGGTCTCCAGTGTGTGACTGTGTTTCTGGTCTCCAGTGTGATTGTGTTTCTGGTCTCCAGTGTGTGACTGTGTTTCTGGTCTCCAGTGTGACTGTGTTTCTGGTCTCCAGTGTGACTGTGTTTCTGGTCTCCAGTGTAACTGTGTTTCTGTTCTCTAGTGTGATTGTGTTTCTGGTCTCCAGTGTGATTGTGTGTCTGGTCTCCAGTGTGATTGTGTTTCTGGTCTCCAGTGTGTGACTGTGTTTCTGGTCTCCAGTGTGTGACTGTGTTTCTGGTCTCCAGTGTGACTGTGTTTCTGGTCTCCAGTGTAACTGTGTTTCTGGTCTCCAGGGTGACTGTGTTTCTGGTCTCCAGTGTGACTGTGTTTCTGGTCTCCAGTGTGACTGTGTTTCTGGTCTCCAGTGTGATTGTGTTTCTGGTCTCCAGTGTGATTGTGTTACTGGTCTCCAGTGTGACTGTGTTACTGGTCTCCAGTGTGACTGTGTTACTGGTCTCCAGTGTGACTGTGTTACTGGTCTCCAGTGTGACTGTGTTTCTGGTCTCCAGGGTGTGGCCGTGTTTCTGGTGTTTTGCCTGCTGAATTCCGAGGTGCAGGAGGCCTGGAAACTCTCCTGTTTGGGGAAGAAGAGCCCAGCTGAGGACCCACCACACACCGCCCAGATAACTGTGAGCCAGAAAATGTTAAAAACATTCCTGTAATTCCTACAGTTCAGCACACATGCAGCGCGGATCAAGCCTTCATACCTGTCTTTCCTCTCCTGTTCTCTCCACATGCGTACACAGGGTCCAAATCCCTACAACAGTGCCTCCTTGCTGGAGCAGAGTGGACTACATCGCATCACACTGGGAACCTCCACCATCTCTTCAGTCAGCAGCGCGAGGTGTGTTCTCAGGGATGGATGTGGGAGGAGTGGAGGTAGATGTACGGTCGATGTAGCTAGCGTGGGATAGATGTAGGAGGGAATGAGTGGGTTAAGAGCTGTAGTTAAACAGGCACGATCATCTTTTGAATATTAAACGGACGTTTCCTCACAGAGAGAATCTGCTGGCCAGACAAACCCTGGAGCAGAACCTGCTGAGTCACACTGGAGCCACAGACCTGGATGTGGCTATGTTCCACAGAGACGGAGGTACACGCATACATACACACACATTACATACACCCACACACTTTCACATGCTCTCACACACTCATACACACACACACTCTCACACGCTCTCACACACTCATACACACACTACACACACACACACTCTCACACACTCATACACGCATTACATACTCACACACTCTCACACACTCATACATACACTACACACACACACTTTCACACATACACACATTACACACACACACACTCATACACGCATTACATACACACACACTCTCACACACTCATACACACTACACACACACGCTCTCACACACTCATACACACTCATACACACACACACACTCTCACACGCTCTCACACACTCATACACACACACACTCTCACACGCTCTCACACACTCATACACACACTCTCACACGCTCTCACACACTCATACACACACACACTCTCACACGCTCTCACACACTCATACACACACACACTCTCACACGCTCTCACACGCTCTCACACACTCATACACACACACACTCTCACACGCTCTCACACACTCATACACACACACACTCTCACACGCTCTCACACACTCATACACACACACACTCTCACACGCTCTCACACACTCATACACACACACACTCTCACACGCTCTCACACGCTCTCACACACTCATACACACACACACTCTCACACGCTCTCACACACTCATACACACACACACTCTCACACGCTCTCACACACTCATACACACACTACACACACACACACTCTCACACACTCATACACGCATTACATACTCACACACTCTCACACACTCATACATACACTACACACACACACTTTCACACACACACACTCTCACACGCTCTCACACACTCATACACACACACACTCTCACACGCTCTCACACACTCATACACACTACACACACACGCTCTCACACACTCATACACACTCATACACACACACACTCTCACACGCTCTCACACACTCATACAC
>NC_083769.1:4412500-4447500 GCF_963514075.1 Conger conger
ACAGCATCTCCGAAATCTCCCCGGACACCGAGTAAGTCCCACTCCCGCTCCCTCTTCCTCTCTCTGTGTCTCTCTTCTCCTTCCTGTCGGTCTTGTCTTTTTCTCTCCAAACTCCTGTGCTGTTCTCTACTGGATATGTCATCATACAAACATTTTGCTCTTTAAAGTGCACCTGCAGTGATCGCACACAAAGGCCTGTTTTGATGCTATTCTTGAACATTAAAGCGTTCTAGAGACATTGTTTACACACAGTGCATAGCCTTAAGTGCTTAAAGTTCTTCAAACACGTCAAGCATTGCTTGAGAGTAGATTCAAAATGGCGCAGGCACTGTGACATCAAGTCATTGACGGCTCAAAGCGGAAACTGCTAAATCCAATGTAAACCTTTTTATTGTCGCCCTGTGGGCTCACCACCTGCAGGGGTCGGCATCGGAGTCAGGTGCTTTGCCCAACGGGCAGTAGGCAAAGGCGGGGATCCGGGCGTGCTGATCCTCGTCGTCGCAGACTGGTTCTGGGGACGCGGAACGTAACCTCTCTGGTGGGGAAGGAACCGGAGCTAGTGCGGGAGGCGGAGCGGTACCAACTAGATACAGTTGGGCTCACCTCCACGCATAGCACTGGTTCCGGAACCAAACTCCTGGAGAGGTGCTGGACTCTGTTATTTTCTGGAGTTGCTCAGGGTGAGCAGCGCCGGGCGGGTGTGGGGATACTCACAAGCCACCGGCTGAGCTCCACTGTGTTGGAGTTCCACCTGGGGAACGAGAGGGTCGCCTCTCTACAACTACGTGTTGCTGGGGGGAAAGCTCTGACTGTCGTTTGTGTTTATGCACCAAATGGCAGTTCAGAGTATCCGGCCTTCTTGGAGTCACTGGGCGGCATCCTGGAAAGGGTGCCACCCGGAGACTCCATAGTTCTGCTGCGCGACTTCAACGCTCACATGGGCAATGACGGAGAAACCTGGAAGGGGGTGATTGGGAGGAATGGCCTGCCCGATCTTAACCCAAGTGGTGTCTTGTTATTGGACTTCTGTGCTGGTCATGGATTGTCGATAACAAATACCATGTTCGAGCATAGGGTAGCTCATAAGTGTACTTGGTACCAGAGCACCTTAGGCCAAAGATCGATGATCGACTTTGTGGTCGTATCATCAGATCTGCGGCCGTATGTCTTGGACATTCGGGTGAAGAGAGGAGCAGAGCTGTCAACTGATCACCACCTGGTGGTGAGTTGGGTCAAGTGGCCGGGGAGGCTGCCGGACAGACCCGGTAAACCCAAACGTGTAGTGAGGGTGAACTGGGAACATCTGGCGGAGGCCCCCATCCGCAAAGTCTTCAACTCCCACCTGCAGAGGAACCAGCCTCTCACGCATCCCGGGAGAGGCTGGGGACATGCAGTCCAAGTGGGCCATGTTCAAAGCCTCCATTGCAGAGGCGGCAAGCAGGAGCTGTGGCCAGAAGGTCATCGGTGCCTGTCGGGGCAGCAACCCAAGAACCTGCTGGTGGACACCAGCGGTGAGGGACGCCGTCAAACTGAAGAAGGAGGCTTTTCGGGTTTGGCTGGCCTGAGGGTCCCCTGAAGCAGCAGACAGGTACCGGGTGGCCAGAAGGGCTGCGGCTTCGGCAGTCGCTGAAGCAAAAACCCGGGTATGGGAGGAGTTCGGGGAGGCTATGTCGGGTGGTGGAAAGAGCACTTCAAGGAGCTCCTGAACCCGAACAACACATCCTCTGTGGAAGAGGCAGAGCCCGAAGACTCGGGGCAATCTGCACCTATATCCCTGGCGGAAGTTGCTGAGGTAGTCAAAAAGCTCCTCAGCGGCAAGTGTGGATGAGATTCGCCCTGAGATGCTGAAGGCTCTGGACATTGTTGGGCTGTCTTGGCTGACATGCCTCTTCAGTGTCACATGGAGGTCGGGGACTGTACCTGCAAAGTGGCAGACCGGGGTGGTGGTCCCCATTTTCAAGAAGGGGGACCGGAGGGTGTGCTCCAATTATTGGAATCTACCACACTCCTCAGCCTCCCCGGGAAAGCTTACTCTAGGGTGCTGGAAAGGAGGCTCCGACCGATGTTCAAACCTCGGATTCAGGAGGAGCAATGTGGCTTCCGTCCTGGTCGTGGAACAGTGGACCAGCTCTTTACCTTGGCGGGGTTGCTGGCGGGGTCATGGGAGTTTGCCCATCCAGTCCACATGTGCTTTGTGGACTTGCAGAAGGCTTTCAACCGTGTCTCCCGGGGAACCCTGTGGGGGGTACTGCGGGAGTATGGGGTACCAGGGCTGTTGTTACGAGCCATCCGGTCCCTGTATAACCAAAGTGAAAGCTGTGTCCGCATCCTCGGCACAAAGTCAAGCACATTTCCAGTGGGTGTTGGACTCCGCCAAGGTTGCCCTTTGTCACCGGCTTTTTGCGGATGACGTGGTTCTGCTGGCTTCATCGGACCATGACCTTCAGCATGCACTGGAGCGGTTTGCTGCCGAGTGTGAAGCAGCACCTCCAAGTCCGAGGCCATGGTTCTCTGCCGGAAAACGGTGGATTGCTCCCTCCGGGTTGGGAATGAGTCATTGCCCCAAGTGAAGGAGTTCAAGTATCTCGGGGTCTTGTTCACGAGTGAGGGTAGAAGGGAGCGTGAGATCGACAGGCGGATCGGTGCAGCGTCAGCAGTAATGCGGGCGTTGCACTGGACCGTTGTGGTGAAGATCGATTTACCGGTCGATCTACATTCCAACCCTCACCTATGGTCACAAGCTTTGGGTAGTGACCGAAAGAACGAGATCGCGTACACAAGCGGCCGAAATGAGCTTCGTCCATAGGGTGGCTGGGCTCAGCCTTAGAGATAGGGTGAGGAGCTTGGACATCTGGAGGGAGCTTGGAGTAGAGCCGCTGCTCCTTGGCGTCGAAAGGAGCCAATTGAGGTGGTTTGGGCATCTCATCAGGCGCCTCCCTTTGGAGGTTTTCGGGCTCGTCCAACTGGGCAGAGACCCCGAGGTAGACCCAGAACCCGCAGGAGAGATTATATATCTCTCCTGGCCTGAGAACACCTTGGGATCCTCCAGGAGGAGCTGGAATGTGTTGCTGGGGAGAGGGATGCCTGGAATACCCAGCTTAGTTTACTGCCACCGCGTCCCGACTCCAGATAAGCGGGTGATAATGGATGGATGGATGGACCTTTTTATTGTAAAAAATAAAATTAACAAAATACGTTGTTATGTGTGACTTATTTAGCTTACGAGAATGGGAAACGTTATTTTTATGATATATTGAGCAGATCTAGGCTTATGCTCATTTGGGGTACAGGTACCCTTTAAGGTGTAAATATGTCTGAATGTTCTTAACTGAACAAGCTAATGCTGATGTAAAGGCCTGTTCATAGTTAGGCATGTATGATTGGGCAATGGATATCAGTAAAGCATAGAAAAAAGTGTTTGAATCCTAAACAATTACGTATTTGAACGAGGTCTGCTACTGGCAATTGAATGTGATGGAGTTCTAGAACGCTGACTTGAAAATACAAATATATTACAATAAAATAAAAGAAACCTACTCTTCATCGGGTTGAGAGTACATGTGCATGCACTTTCTGTAATGATGTGTAATTGTACTGTTGTGTGTGTAAATGCATAGCTGTATTGAGCAGTGATAGTTATTCCTAGTTAATAATTCTTGTCTTTCTGTCTCCACTCAGAGTGAACAGAAGTGAAGGGCAGTCTTGATGACACACCCATATCCCACAATGCACTGTGCCTCTACCACAGCACAGGGGACAGCAAGGACAGAGACCACTGAGGCATCCTGGGATATCGGAGGACTTTTTGCATGCCACAATTGAAAGGATGTGAGCAGGAAATGATGGCAGAAGGAGAGAAAAAGGAAGAGAGGGAGGGAAATATGGAATCTGCACCGTGATGACCTTTTGACCTGTCGCACTACACACACGAGAGGAGGGAGCAGCCGTTAAAGACTGTAAATACGTTTTTTTATACATTTTGTATCTTTTTCATCAGAGATGGAAAAAACATTTCTATTGTGTTGTTTTTAAATTTGAGGATATTGTCCAGCAAGAGAAGTGTGTATTGCTATCTCTCCAGGTTTGGGGCGGGTGGGCTATAACATTGGAAAACTCAAACTCTGTGACCTTTACCCTGGAAGCTAACCCTAATGAAGCACAACACAATGGGTGCATCCCAAAACTCTGAAAAATGCATCCCCCTTTCCTCCACCCGTCTTTTTCTCCTGTCTGGAAGTATGGGGGGAGGAGGAAAAGAGGATTCATTTTTCCAGTATTGGGACGCGCCCAATTTCATAAATCTGTATATTGGACCTCTGTTTTTGGGGCGTGTTTGTGTTTGAAACTCTGATATGCTGGTAAACTACCTATGCCACTTCCTTTCAGACTTTTCCATCATGATAGTGCCCCCTATTTTTTTCATGAGAGTAAAAGCAGTATTCAAAGATCGCCAAACCATTTATCAACTGAGATTGAAGTATAAATCATCAATGCGTATCAAATACACTCAGTGAGCACTAGGTATTTATTATTATTATTTCTTAGACTTATAGGTCTTCTACTGCTGTAGCCTATCCATTTAGAGTTATGATGTGTTGTGTGTTCAGAGATGCTCTTCTGCACACCACTGTTGTAATGTGGGGTTATTTGCATTACTGTCACCTTCCTGTCAGCTTTGACCAGTCTGGCCATTCTCCTCTGACATCTCTCATTAACAAGGCATTTCTGTCTGCAGAACTGCTGCTCACTGGATGTTTTTTTGTTTTTTTGCACCATTCTTTGCAAACTCTAGAGATTAGTGTGTGTGAAAATCCCAGGAGATCAGCGGTTTCTGAGATACTCAAACCGCCCGGTCCGGCATCAACAATCATTCCACGGTCAAAGATTACATTTCTTCCCCATTCTGACATTTGGACTAAAAAAAAGCTGAACCTCTTGACCATGTCTACTTGCTTTCATGCATTTAGTTGCTGCCACATGATTGGCTGATTAAGTATTTTCATTAACAAGCTGGTGTACAGGTCTACCTAATGAAGTGCTCAATGAGTGTATACTCATCTAGTACAGGTGAAATATATATATTTTTGAATTCATAATTGTGCTGTTATGTAAATAATCGCCATTTAAACAGACTCTTGTACAACTCTAAATTTGCTCAATTGTTACAGCAGAACTGTAGTCCCCCGCATTTGAACTGCAGAACTCTTGTCCATGCAACTGCTGAAATATTTAGAATGTCGGTAGTTTGCTAGGTTGTTTGGAGAGAACAAAAACATATTTTTCCTGGCAGTCTGTTTTCTTATATGGAAACATGTTTTTTTTTCTTCAGCTTATGCCTAGGATTGTCTCTTCAGGTTCTCTTGGCTTTAAAACTGGCTTTGGGTCCAAGGCCGGGGTGTGGCCAGAGAATCTGACATCACCCCTTACCAGCCTATCGGGGGGACAGGGTTGCATCACAGGACATTGTGAATGGAGTGTTTTGATTGTTTGGGTGGGGGGAGGGGGGGAAGGGTATTTTATTTGTGATGGTTTAATTGATGCTTAAGGAAGCACCAATGGTACAAACTCAGACCTCGGTGAAATACGTCATTGTTTTGGATTCAAATACTTTTCTATGCTTTACTGAGCTTGTCTGGTGTATTGGAACCTATGAGATACTCTCAAAAAGTGCAAACCCCGCCTTCTGGTCCTCTTGGTTGGCTCAGTTGCACCAGGCAAGATGAGTCGAACACAGAAAAGTACTCGAATCCAAGACGATTACGTGCGTGGCCCAGGTCTGTGGAAACTACATGGGAATGTGACAGTACTGCAGCTTACACACGTCACTCTGGCCCTCTGTGTCTTCATCTGCACATCGCACAGAACAGCCACACCACTGCTCTGCAGAGTCGCAACATATCAATCAAACAGGCTTTGCAGAAGAGGCGGCGAATGACTTAAGAGCTACTGTGGCAGAACACTGCGGAGAACAAGCCGGTGGTGGATAAAAGGAAGAATAGACAGATTTAAAGAGAAGACATCGACAGAGGAACAGAGGCTAAAACACAGATGCACTCATGCAACACGCATTCACACATACAGTACACACGCAACATGCAGTCAGTGTGCACACACTCATGTAAATGCAAGGACACACATACAGTACACATGCCACACACACCATGCACGTGCACACATTCATGCAAACGCATGAGCACATCCACCTGCAGACCCACATGCGTGGATGGGAACACATAGCCGTTTACCTGCTTACACACAAACACACAGATTCGCATACATGCACATGTCCTGTGCAGTATGGGTGTACAACTGACCTTAATTCTGTTCCCTTTGTTGTGCTACTAAATGAAATGATAAGAAAAAAAAAACATTTTTTTGCCAAAAAATCTCCCTGTCTGTTCCACAGCATGGGACTGTCCATTCCACTCCCTTTATCATGTACAGACAGATTTATTTATTTAATTTATATAAATTAAAAATTAATTTAGTACTTTATCACTGCGTGTATGCGTACATTCAGAACCTTGCGCCTTTCTGAGGCTGTGCGTGTACGTGCATACTTGCTAAAATCAAAATGGACGTGCGTTTGTGCGAGCGTGAGTATGTATGTGCGTGGGTGTCTGACTGTTTCATGTAATTCTTGGCCTGGATGTCCAACTGCGGACCATAGGTAGGAGATTCGAAAATATTCAGAGAGAGAGAGAGAAAGAATGAGAGACGGAGAAAGGGATGGATATATATAGAGGTCTGTCTGTGTTGTTTTGTGTTTTGTTTGTTTTACTGTGTTGTGGGGGGCTGCCCCTAGAGACACAAGGAAAGCCGTTATTCCTCAGTTTCCATAGCAACTGTACAAAAGAAATGTTGGACATTAAAAAGGAAAAATAAATCTGACAACACAAATGCGTTATTCAATGTTTTTTTCGAGGGAGGAATCATCCAAAGTACCCTGCGATGACACAGAAAACCATTCTTGACACCACCGGCCACACTGGAGAACGCGGGCTGGTCTGAGCACTGCTGGATGGATGGCCCAGGATACAGCCATCGTTTCTGAAGCTCACTTCCTGGTCTTGTTGAGAGACGTTGCTCACTAGCGCCACTGTGGTTGACTCCAGTATAGGTCTTTAACCTGCCCGTTTCAATGTAAGGGCGCTCTTTCTTGAGAACATGGATCTGACCCAATTACAGGAGGCATTGTGCATGTTGGGTTAAACTGGCTGCTGTAGTGTGCTGTGCTGTGCATTATGGGATAAGGAAAAGTTTAGTTTTTCCAGTTTGTCCTACTCAACGCTATACATTTCTGCCCAATAAATGAACGACCTTAGCACACACATGGTTTTGTTTAGAAATTGTGGTTCGCTTAAAAAAGGCAGTGCGAAACCGTACCAAACAAAGAAATACAACTTTGTATTCGGTTCAGACCAAATCAAGTGGACTATAGGTATGAAAGTGCCCTGAGTCAATAGTACCAATATGCTTAAAAAACTCAATATTTTTAAAGAACGTGCATTCGCAATTGCTGTTTTCTCTTTGTCTAATGTCTCCCTGTGTGCCGATATGTTGTTGTTGTTGTCATTTGGAAAATATATGACTATTTTGGGGATGAATCAGACCATACTGTATGGGTTACTGCCTATTGCTGTATCTCAAGCACTTAGTGGACAACCCAGACCCAAACCAGACTTAATGACCATAAGAGTTCCCCTTTTCCCTACTGCGCAGTCTCTGGTTCCAATTTGACCAAAATGGTGGGACGAAAGCTGCAGTTTCAAAACACTTTTCAAGTCCATGGGAAGTGACATCACAGTCCCTTAGTCCATGGTTCGTCCACAGTCCATGACGCAGACCAGCATTTGTCCTCCGACGAGGTTTGTGATGATCATTCCACAGTTCACAGGTGGGTCTCACACTGGCATGAGTTGGAGGAAGACACTGTGCCTCTTAACAGGCGGACTTGTCCGACAGGTGAACCCAGGTGTCGCACCTCTCCGGGAGGGTCTGGAAGTCTCCAGGATTTTGTCACTCTCTCCCCAATACGTGCGATCGGGCAGATGTCTTCCGCAAATTCACAACCTGTACCAAAGGCCAAAGTGAAGTTTAGAAATTTGCATTATCCTGTCCCGAGTTGATGAGCAGTCCAAAATAAGGAAGCAAAAAGTGAGGTGGGAAAGCCATGTCATTTGCAGGGGAAAAACATCTCCCAAGAATAGTTTTTGCAAAGGTGGGGTTAACGTGAACCCATACGATCAAACGTCCCCGGTGTTCAATGAGGTGCTGACTTCCTGTTTCACTAGTGTATGAAAATTAGGTCAAAAGGATGCAAAATCCCTCAGCATAGGAAAAGCCAAAGAACTGTCATTTCATAGGAGACAAATGGTAATTGGCCATTGGCCATCACAAATCTGGTAATGGGTACAAAATGAGTACACAAAATACATTTAAAAAGTGGTTAAACATATTGTACAGTAAGGGCAATAATAAATCAATGTAAAACACATGAAATGGTTGCAAACTTGCCAGGAAGAGAATGCAAAGACAGTGAGGTGAGGGAGGCAATAAATTACCCAAGGATCAAAAAATTGCTAAAAGATTGGTTGTATCTTGAGGTCACCAAGTCTCAAAAGAACCAAACCAACAAACTCTTTGAAGGGTGGCATCCACATCACAAGTATAGACAAACACAATGTACTGAAGCTAATGACACACAAACAATTATAATCGGTCATGTCTTTATTGAACACACCCATTAAACAGGGCCGGCAAAAAAGTAAGTGAACCCTTGGATTTAATAACTGGTTTAATTTGGCAGCAATAACCTCAAACAAGTGCTTCTGGTAGCTTCAGAACAGGCCTGGAGAACATGCAGGGGGAATTTATAACCATTCTTCCTTACAGAACTGCTTCAGCTCAGGCATGTTCTTGGGATGTCTAATGTGAGCAGCTCTGGAGGTCATTCCACAGCATCTCTGTTGGGTTAAGGTCTGGGCTCTGGCTGGGCTATTCCAAAAGCCGCATTTTCTTATTTTTGCCTTTAGCTGGAAGGCAGCCACCCTGACATTATCTTGTAGAATACCTTGATAAACCTGGTTATTAATTTTCCCCTCGATAATGGCAGGCTGACCAGGCAGCAAAGCAGCCACAAAGCATGATGCTCCCTCCACCGTACTTCACCGTTGGGATAATGTTTTCATGTTGGTACGTGGTGCCATTTTACGCCGTATGTAGTGCTGCATGTTCTTCCAGAAGGTCTTTGTCTTTGGCAAACTTCAGCTGCACCGCAATGCATTTTGGGAGAGCAGAGGGCTTCCTCTGCGGTGTCCTGCCATGGACACCACGCCTGCTCAATATTTTGCATATGGTAGACTCATGAAGAATTGTTAACTAGTTCCAATGAATCCTTCAAGCCTTTAGCTATTACTCAAGTGTTCTTTTTTAACCTCATTGAGCATCTGAGTTGTGCCTTTGGTGTCATCTTGGCTGGGTGCTCACTTCTATGGAGAGTAGCCAGGGTACTAAATCGTCTCTGTTTATGGACAATTTGCCTAACTATGGACTGATGGATATCATCAGGGGTGGCCTGTAGTGTAGTGGTTAAGGTACATGACTGGGACCCGCAAGTTTGTTGGTTCGATCCCCGTTGTAGCCACAATAAGATCCACACATCCATTGGGCCCTTGAGCAAGGCCCTTAACCCTGCATTGCTCCAGTGGAGGACTGTCTCCTGCTTAGTCGCTTTGGATAAAAGCATCAGCCAAATGACATGTAATGTAATGTAATATCAAAACTCTTTAAGATTACCATTTCCAGCTTCATGCAAATCAACAATTCTTGATTGTAGGTCTTCTGAGATCTCTTTTTTGCAAGGCATCTTGTGAATAGCAAACTCAAAATGAGTTTTTTTATGAGTGAAAGTAGCTCCAAACCATGCCTCCAATCTCGTTGGAGGCAGGTTGGCTAACTCCTGACTCCAAATAGCTTTTGCTGAAGTCATTAGCCTAGGGGTTCACATACTTTTTCCAACCTACTCTATACTGTAAATGTTTGAATGATGCATTAAATCTGGAGCAATACAATGATTTCTGTGTCATTAGTTAAAACCGATTGTGTTTTTTCATTATTGTAGCTTAGATGAAAGTCAGACCATATTTTAAAACAAATTTATACATAAATGCAGGAAATTCTAAAGGGTTCACTCACTTTTTCTTGCCACCGTATATGGTAAAAGGGCCTCGTTGTTTTTAATATAAATTACAAAACTTATTCAAAAACTCAACTAAATTAAATACACTTCATATATATATATTTTTTTTGTGGTTAATTATGTATAGTTATATTTCCATTTCATTTCATTTAAAATGATTATTGTATATTTCACAGGGTCTTTACGGGAATGTGCTTGTATAGCTATATAGTTGTATAGCGTACTGGTGAAGGGGGTCACCCACAGAAGAGCACAAGGTTGTCATTTGAGGGGCTATAATGAACAATGCAGAGTGATACAGAGAACGAAAGATGTCTTTATGGCATACAACCATCGCTGCCATCAAGGTGTATATATAGCAGGAAAATGTAGGAGGATTATTTATTACAAGGGCTGAATGGAAAATATGAAGCAGAAATGTCCAATATGTCCGTTAAAGGAGTACTATATTGTACCTTGGCAGAAACACTAGAAATTCTGATTTCGACAAAATAATATTAATTAGAAATGACAGAACTAACACAAGGTGGGTTATTGGGTCAAGCTCAGTGTAGTTCAGTATGGCTATCATATCATATTTTTATACAGTTTATAACACTCAGTTTGAGTAAGTACTTCAATATTTTACATACTCCAACACAGTAGATGGCGGTATTAATCTGTGAGTCAGTATATTCCCAGTATGAACTACAATGAAGAAGAAAAGGGTCCGCCTCTCGTGTAAATAGAAAAGTAACCGGTTCTGATTGGATAATGGGAAACATGAGGTCAGTTTGTGGATAACTGGGGACCAGGGTTTGACTTTTCCCCTGAAGCTCGGAAACTCCAGTGGACACTAGAGGTATTGCAGTTAAGCCTCAGATGCCAAAACGCAAATTTCCCCCATTGAAGTCGATTAAAAACGATTAATTTACCCGGGCGAAATGATACTTTTTTTGTCAGTACTTTTAAATTACATTTTTAAATAATGACCAAACAACTGTCCCACGGAGAGCCGCACAACAGAAGATTTATAAATTCCTAATGCGCATGCGCTGGTGCCAAGAACGCCTCATAGACTAACATGGCCGCTTCCATGAACTGGCTTCATGCGACAGTGATCAGCTCCCATAGGAATCCATGGAACCGGTAAGCGGAAGCTGTCTCCAGTATATCTTGATGATGGGGAAACATGTGAAGTTACAGTAACGTGGTTGTTTATTTCGCGTAGCAGTGTGTGTGATGTCCAAATACAATCGTTGTCCTAACCGTTGTACCTTTCTGACCATCAAACCTAGCGAACAGCTACTTTCGTTGTTAGACAAGGTGACTAAAAATGAAACTGTACGCATTTTCAGCGCACAGGTACTTGGTTTTATTGAGAAAGTAGTCTTATGTGTCGTGGGGGTTTGTCGTGTGAGTATCGCAACCAGCGAATTACCGAATAAATGTTTTTACCTTTAGCTCACATGATATCATCAGCATACCGGTAGCCATGTAGAATCACGTAATCATATCACACTAACTTTTGTGTATCCGTATGCATTACAGAGCTGCACGTTGTCGGTGCTACACACTGATGTTTGCCAATGCAGAGACTATTCATTTCTTTCTCTTCCTACTGCAAGAACCAAAAATATATCCAGAGACACTAACCGCGAAATACCTTCTATATATCACACTATCACGCTATAAACAAGATTTCTAAGATGAGGCAGCAGTACTCAATACACCGTAAACACGTGGTTCAGTCTTTTTGAGCACAACGGCAGCTGCCTTTCACTGTAGCCTATCTGTTCATGTAGCCGACTAGTTTAGGATTTATTTATGAAGGCGTACGGAAGATGACGAAGTTACAGTGATTCGCATGGATGATAGCAAACACTTAAGTCCTGAAGATGTAACTAGAGTAATTTATAAAATCTTTACTCAGCTGTTCTAAGTGTGGTCATAATATGTCTCGATTGTATTCCAATTTATATCATGTATTTTTCGTGTATGAAACAAGAAGTCAAAGTTTATAAAGTTACAAGCATTTTAGTTTTACATAAAATTTAAATACTGAATTACTACACATTTTAAGTTAATTTTTAAAAATAATTATGAATCGTCTGATGTGGACAGTGAGCTGCAGCAGATCATCAATATTGAGAAAGTGGTAAACATGATGTGGTCTCTGTGTGTGTGTGTGTGTCAGAGTGCAAGATGACTGACAGGAGGAGTGACACAGTAATGGAGTCGGTAATGCTGGTGGCCCCTGTCACAGCCCTGGAGTTCCTGGGGGAGGACTACCTACTGGCTGGTGAGGGAAGGGGCGGGGCAGGCCTTAAATGAAGCCTTAAATGTAAATGCCAGTGAGAGAGAGAGAGTGGCGGGATTAACGCGCGGCGCTGGTGTCTGTCTGTGGCAGGCGAGGGCCCGGTCCTGTCCGTCTACAGCCTCGGGGTGCGGCCGCACGCCTGCGTCTCCCTGACCGCGCTCCGGAACCAGCGCGTCCACGGCGTCCGCCCGGATCCATGGCAACGGAGCCGGGCGCCGTGCACCGCTCTCCACGAGGAGGAGGAGTTAGAGGCATCGCCCGGGCAACAGGAACAAGGGGGGCGTACGGCCTTCTCCGAGGAGGAAGAGGAAGAGGAGGAGGAGTCCCCATGGCGATGGTCTGGGGGGGTCAGGGGCGCGGTGCTGGCTGTGTTTGGGGGGAAAGCGGTGAGGGTGGTGGGCTTTAAGGAGTCGGGGGACGGGGCCCCCTGCCTCCAGGCCCTGGGGCCCATACAGGAGTTGCAGGACTGGGTGCGTGACGTGCGCTGGCTCCGGGGCGCAGCGCCCCTCCTGGCCGTGGCCCTGGCCCACAATGCCGTGCTCCTGCTGGAGGCGGGGACGGGGCGGAGCTCAGCGCTGCGCTCCTGCCAGGAGGGCTGCCTGCTGTACTCGGCTCTGTTGCTGGGGCAACGGTGGGATCACATGGTTGTTGTTGGCGGGACGGTCTTCAACCAGCTGGTGATGTGGAGGCCCGGAGGGGGAGGGGCAGAGGGGCGGGGCCAGCCGGGGCGGGGGGCCGAGCGGAGGGCTCCGGTGGAGCGGCGTCTGTCGGGTCACAGCGGGGTCATCTTCAGCCTGGCGTACCAGCGGCAGAGGGGCTGGCTGGCCTCGGCGTCTGACGACCGCAGCGTGCGGCTGTGGGGGGTGGGGCCCCTGGGCGGGGCCGCGGGCTGTGGGGCCCCCGCCCCGGCCTGCCTGCGGGTGCTGTACGGGCACCAGGCCCGCGTTTTCGCCGTGCGCCTCTCCCCCGGCCGGGTGTTCAGCGGGGGGGAGGACGGGGCCTGTCTGCAGTGGGACTGGGAGAGTGGGACGGTGCGGCGATCCCTAAAGGGCCACAGGGCCGGGGGGGTGCGGGCCCTGGCCCTCAGCGAGGGGGGGGAGGGGCGGGGGAGGTGGGTGGCCACCGGCGGGGCGGATGGGGGGGTCCGGCTCTGGAGGGTGCGGGAGGAAGAGGGGGATGAGGAGGAGGAGGGAGAGGAGGGAGAGGGGGTCCCTGAGACCCGCGCTCTGGTGGACCTGGGTTTCGCCGGCCGAGGTTGCCCCAAGGTGGTGCGTGTGGTGGGGCCGGGGGGCTGGAGGCACGGCGGGGTGGTGCTGAGCACGGACCAGGGGGAGGTGTACCTGTGGGAGGAGGCGGGAGGCTGGAGGCTGGTGTGGGCCGGGGGCCCGGAGTTCCAGTCCTACAATGTGATGGAGGTGCTGAATACGGGCGGGGTCACAGGGTGCGGGGCGGGGCTGTGTGCTGTGGGCAGCCTGAAGGGGGCGCTGTGTGTGTTCCCCCTGGCTCAGCCCGGCGCTCAGGTACGCCTCTCAGCGGGCCAGGGGAAGGTGCACAGCGTGCTGTGGGCAGGGCCTGACGGGGAGCAGGCCTATCTGCTGGCCTCAGGTGCGGAGGGGCGGGTGCATCGCTGGTGCCTGGGGGTGGAGTCTGACGGGCGGGGCCTGGCCGTTAGTGCCACACCCCTCCCCTCCCTCCTCCTGCCCTCCTGCGCTAAACGCTGGCTCACTGCCGTGACCTTCCTACCCCGGCCAGAGGGGGCGCTGTGGTTCTGCGGAGACAGGAGGGGCTCCCTCCTGCTCTACCGAGACCGGCGAGACGGAGACGGAGCGGGGGATGAGACACAGGAGAAGGGGGAAGAGAGAGACAGACAGCCAGCTAAGAGAGAGAAAGAGGGAGAGATGGATGACAGAGGGCCAGAGGAGGATGAAAAAGATAAAAGAAAGGGAGAAGAAGGAGAGGCAGGAGTGCTGCAGCCGGTTGGGACTCTGTTTGGGGTGCACGGGAAGCAGGGCGTGACGTGGGTGTGTGAGCACCAGGGGGCGCTGTTCAGCTGCGGGAGGGACGGCTCCGTTCGGGAGCTGAGGGTGGAGCACGGGAGCAGACTGGAGGTCCTGAGGGCGGAGCGGGCCTGCAGGGGGATGGACTGGGTGGAGAGGGTCCTGTTCCTGGGAGCGGAGGAGGGCCGGGAGGCCGAGCGGATGGCGGTTCTGGGATTCCACTCTGTGTTTTTCGAGATGTGGGACCCCGCCCGGCAGGAGCGGCTGCTCTCGGTGGCCTGTGGGGGCGGCCACCGGTCCTGGAGTTACTGCCCCCGCTCCGGGACCCTGGTGTTCGTGAAGCAGGGCTCGGTGCTGGCCACGCCGGCCTCCCGGGACCCACGGGGGCCGGACGGTTGGGGCCTGAAGCCGGGCGTTCACGGCCGGGGCGTGGGCTGCGTGTGCCGCCTGGGCCGGGCGGGGCCCTGGGAGGTGTTGGCGAGCGGGGGAGAGGACACCACCCTGAGCGTGCTGGCGCTGCGGCCAGCCAGCGGAGACGTGGCGGTGCTGTCCGTCATCACGGACCACATCTCCAGCGTGCGGGCCCTCGCCGCTGTCCCCCGCACGGACGGCCAGACTGACGGACGGGAGGACTCCCTCTCCGCCCTGCTGGTTTCGGCCGGGGGCAGGGCTCAGCTGCAGTGCTACCGGCTGCTGATTGGTGGGGGCTCGCAGCTCGGCCCGCCCACCTGTCAGGTGATCCAGGTGGCCAGCCACCGATTGGACGAGCAGTGGGAAAGAAGGCGGAACCGGCACAAGACTGTGAAAATGGACCCTGAGACCAGGTATTACCTTTACTGCCAGATCAACCCCGTGTACTCTCACTCACACTACCGTACACTTTCTCTGTCAAATTAAAATGTGCGTCATTGGCACGGGCACATGTGTGAATCATCAATAAAAAATATTCTTTATCCCGCATGTGCTGAGTAAAGGTCCTGAATCCCTGTGCGCTGTGTGGGATGATGAGATGTATGTGGAATTGGATTGAGGATCTGTGGTTGCAGGTACATGTCCTTGGCAGTGCTGCATGATGGGACAGCGGAGGTCCTCCTGGCTGTTGCCTGTAGTGATGGTGCTGTGAGGTGGGTTGTGGACGGTTGGACCTCATTTTGATTTCTGAGACAAAGCAGCCAGAACTAATTAACCTCGCCCTCCCTCCTCTACGTATCCCTCACTTTCTCTCCTTCTGTCCTTCTCCCTCCGTTTCCCCATCCTTTCCACCATAGAGTTTTCTCTGTGAGTGAAGCGGAGGGCAAGGTCCAGCTGCTTTGGGAGAGCTTCCATCACCAGCGGTGTGTGCTCAGCGTCGCCCCCTGCTGCCTGGAGGACCCCCTGGGCAATCGGTAAGAAGAGATGGCTCTCTGAGTTTAGTGCGGGTTCAGTGTGTGATGTGTTTAGTGTGTGATGTGTTCAGTGTGGATTGTGTTTAGATTTGGATATGTTCAGTGCGCGATGTGTTCAGTGTGTGATATGTTCAGTGTGTGATGTGTTCAGTGCGGGATGTGTTCCGTGCGGCATTTTGCTCATTGTACAGCGAGCTTCATTGGTAGCAGTGATAGTTGAAATAAGTGTCATCCTCTGATAGTGACAGTAATTGTGAGTCACTGTTGGTCGTGTATCAGGCCAGGGGTAAAGTGACAGTACATTAGAATCTCAGGGATAAAATAAAATGTCAGGAAAGACAGTTGATGCCAAAATGATATGTTTATATAACTTACACAAGCAGTTGTAAAAGAGTTGTAGTCCTTGTCCTTTTGTCCTGTTATCAGCATAGTAAATGTTATCTGACAGGTAGCAGAAGAAGTTGTGTAACTAGTTTGACAGAAATTAGTAACTAATGAACTCAGTGTTATTACTTCAAACTGTGAAGTAATACGTAATCCTGACAGATACTGATCATTTTGGCACGTTTCACACGCAGAGTAATGAACTCTAATAATAATAATAATAATAATAAAAAGAGAATGAAGGTTTTTTGCTTTTTGACTCATCCTTTCCCTTATCCTCTCTGCCCTCACCCCCCTTTCCCTCCCTCTTTCTTACCCTTCACCCTTACTTTCTCTCAAACCTCCTCTTCTCTCCCTCTTTTCTTTCGTCTTTCTCCCTCTTTTTCCCTCTTTTTTTTTTCTTTTTCTCTCTCTCTCTCTCTCTCTCTCTCTCTCTCTCTCAGGAGGCTGTTTGTGTTCAGCGGGGCTACAGATGGAAGTGTTGCATTGTGGGATATGAGCACACTCCCAGCCTGGAGAGCCAGTTCCACTGCTGACCTCACCTGGAACGGTATTCACAGCACAAAACTGTTCCTTTGTGTGCGCTTGGTGTGTGGCAGAATTGGGCCGAGTCATTGTGTAAATACGTGTCGGCATGTATGAGACTTCCTGTGTTTCCACAGGTCCTGCCAGTCCCTGCTTTACAGCGACAGCCCATCAGAGTGGGGTGAACAGTCTGGCTGTGTGGGAGGAGCTTTGGGGGGAGGCGGGGCGTGAGAAGGAAGAGGGGGCGGAGCCTGGGGAGCAGGAAGCAGCCTGGATGACCGTGGCAAGCGGAGGGGATGACGGGCAGCTGTCCGTGGCTAACATTAGGCTGCAGTTCCACCAGCGGGAGGTAGAGGGCGGTGTTGTATCCGTGCAGATGCTGTCACGGTCCACTGTGCCCCTGGCTCACGCTGCCCCGCTAACTGCTCTTCAACATCTGGGTCCTGGCCTGCTGGTCTCCACCTCCCCCGACCAACGCGTGTGTCTCTGGCAGCTAAGCAGCCCCGCCCCTCACCTACACGGACCTTCCCCACACCAGCATGGCTCCTCCCCTCACCTACATGGACCTGCCCCACACCAGCATGGCTCCTCCCCTCCCCGACACGGACCTGCCCCACATCAGCACGGACCCGCCCCTCACCAACACGGACCTGCCCCACACCAGCACGGACCCGCCCCTCACCAACACGGACCTGCCCCACACCAGCATGGCTCCTCCCCTCCCCGACACGGACCTGCCCCACACCAGCATGGCTCCTCCCCTCCCCGACACGGACCTGCCCCACACCAGCACGGACCCGCCCCTCACCAACACGGACCTGCCCCACACCAGCATGGCTCCTCCCCTCCCCGACACGGACCTGCCCCACACCAGCATGGACCCGCCCCTCACCAGCACGGACGTGCCCCTCACCTACAGGGCCCCGCCCCACAGGATTCAGACCCCGCCCCTCAGCAGTTGGGCGCACTGTTCTCGCACGTGGCCGATGCAGCAGGCATGGTGGCTTGGACTGGGGGCGGAGCCTGGACAGAGGAGGGCGGAGTCTGGACAGAGGAGGGCGGAGTCTGGGCGGTGGTTTGCGGTCAGGGGCTACAGCTGCTGCGAATCAGAGGAGAGAATGGGGGGATGACGAAGGAGTGAGGGAGAGAAAGGCAGGTGTGGGAGGGTAGAGGTCAGAGGTCAGGGCTGTAACTACTGCCGAGGAACTACAACTACATGTCCTCTATATTTTTTTCCATGTCCATTTCCAAAGGCTATATTTAGTTTCATTCTTAAGTGAGGACATCTGTTTCAATTCATTGAGGAGGGGAATCAATGTTTTTTTTTTGTGTGTGTTTTTTTTTTTTTTTTTACATTTTCTCAAATTTAAGCCTAATCTAGGGGCATGTGTACACCATTAAAGTTCATCTTCAGAAATGAACAGATTAAAGGAAGCAGTGGACCCCGTACACAGCTGGCCCGGACGGCTCTGGCAAACCGCTGAAGACGGAGATGAATCTTGGTCCCTCGCACACAGACTCACAAACAGAACGCACACACACATTTAAGGATCCCGTTCACATGCAGATAGATCTCACACACGGATATACCCTGAGGTCCGTAAGTATTTGGACAGTGTTTAAGGGCTGTATGATTCTGACATGATTCACTCCGTATGAAGAGCACGGTGTGGGAATTGCTGCCCTTTAAAATTTTGTGCTAGCCCTTTAAAATTGTGTCACTGTCCAAATACTTACGGACCTCACTGTACATGCATATAAAGGGCTGGGACTACAAGGTGAGAGTATGTTTTCCACTTGATCCGTGACATGGTCATGGTCCATGGACCACCTGTTGAAAACCCAGGAACTAATGGACTGGAAATATTATTATATAAGACCAGTACAAGTCACAGGGAGGTGGTGGTGTAGTTTCTGGGTGTATATGTATATTTGACTCCCATGTGCTGGTATTACTGTTGATAGTTTGTAACTGAAATAAATAATTTTTCCACGTGTAGATTGCAGCTCAGTGCTGTGTGTGTGCGGTTATGTAAATGTGTGGGGCCCTCAGATCAGCATGCATATTTGATGATGTTTCAAGTTGCCTTTTGTCTCACGTCTTTGTGTCTGATGGTATGTCTAAGTCTGTGTGCTCAGTCCTGAATGGAGAGAGAACGAGAGAGGGAGAAAGGGAAAGAGGTTGGTCATATTCCACTCTTTCTGACGGATTCCTTGAGTGGGGTGCGGGCTACTTCTTGGGCTGCTAGACTCTGAAACCCATCCGGAGATCCCAGCTTCATCCCTCCATCCAATTTCTGTTAGAGAGGTCACACTTTCCGGGTGAGTGCTCCAAATACTACAAGTGCTGTCTTAAATGTGAACGCTGATCACTGTTAACTAGTGAGAACTGTCATTGATGAAAACTGACGTGACATGCTACCAGTATTGAATACAGTAACCATTAATATCAGTGGCAAATACTGTTCCTAAGTAATCAGTTTGAAATTAATACACAACCATTATTAGTGCTGAATACTTGCTCACTGTCAATTGTGAGTTCTGAATACTATACTGTCAGGACAGAATACTCCTGACTGTTACTAATTTTACTTGTACATTACACTAGTTTTCATCCGGTGTACCATAGAGGGAAAGACAGTGTTATTAAGCATTGTGCTTGCTTCATTTCAGACCAGTGATGTCACGGGACAGGCTCCCTCCGATTGGCTCTTCAGGCAGAACAGCAGGTAATGAGGTTACCACGGTGATATTATCAATGTGACAGAAGTGATCAGCAGGTACTACAGTGTCGCCCTGCATCTGACTCTGTTGGGACCAGAGGTATTACCAATGAGTGATTCTGCCAGATGACTGAACACAATTAAAAACACACATCTGACACTGAGTGATTCAGCCAGATGACTGAACACAATTAAAAACACATATCTGACACTGAGTGATTCAGCCAGATGACTGAACACAATTAAAAACACATATCTGACACTGAGTGATTCAGCCAGATGACTGAACACAATTAAAAACACACATCTGACACTGTTGGGACCAGAGGTATTACCACTGAGTGATTCAGCCAGATGACTGAACACAATTAAAAACACACATCTGACACTTGGGACCAGAGGTATTATCCATGAGTGATTCAGCCAGATGACTGAACACAATTAAAAACACACATCTGACACTGTTGGGACCAGAGGTATTACCACTGAGTGATTCAGCCAGATGACTGAACACAATTAAAAACACACATCTGACACTGTTGGGACCAGAGGTATTACCACTGAGTGATTCAGCCAGATGACTGAACACAATTAAACAATAACCACAAAGACAATTTTATTTTATCTTCCCATTTCTGAAATGTCAATCATGGCCTTTAGTATAATCTAGATATTATGGCATGTTCCCCGTGTGGACGATGGATGTTGCAATTTCTACTGCATGATAAATATCATTCACACACACACACACACACACCTGTAAAACCTGTGTATGTCAACGCACCTGAAACCTCTGAACACTGGTTACATTTGGACACTGGTACAACTGGTATAACTGCATGCCAGACTTCCAGTGATCATAAACTCTGTCTCCTGAGTAATTACCTGAACAGGTTTTCACACCCGACTCCCAGGTAAAGAGTGGGAAGCATTACATCACATTTTATTTAGCAGACGCTTTTATCCAAACTACAGATGCAGAACTGCAAGATGTCAACCAGTTGGCTGCAAAAACAGGTTGCAGTATGTGAAAGAATGTTTGTGTGTGTGTGTGTGTGTGTGTGTGTGTGTGTGTGTGTGTGTGAACTCCTGGGAAACCCTACACTGAGGTCACCATCTTTGTGAATGACCAAAAGCTTTCAGCTATTGACAAGTTTACTTACCTTGGAAGTAGATGATGAAGATGATGAAGCTGTTGTCAAGGCTAGTGCAGCCTTTGGCCATCTACGTGACTTGGTGTGGGAAAGGACTGGCTTTAAGTAGGAGACAAAACTGAACGTCTACCAGGCTGTCGAAAACCCCCAAAAAAAGAGACGTGCCGTGGTCATCATGAACTGGATGAACAAGAAGTACATCAAGCAGTTTTACTCCAGTCTGAAGTGTTTGTTTTGGTTTGCCTGTCCCCACACTGCAACATGATGCAATAAGCAGAGATACCACTCAACACACTGCGAGATGCAGCCCAGCATGACACGGCTCAAGAATGCGGACTCACTTCTGGGTTTTAGGACTACAAGCTCTAACACTCTTCTTTTTCTTGTGGCTTGCAGTGATTAAACCCACCCAGTCTGTCCTGCAGCGCCTCCCTCAGGCCGGGAGGAGGAAGCGCGCCCCTCCAGCCTTGGCCTCAACTGGGCACCCTGACACCATGACCCCCTGGGGGGGCTTGTCTCTGTCGGAGTCTTCCTTCACCAGCATCCCCCCACCTCCCCCCGCTCCCCCCGCACCCCCTGCACCCCCTCCTCCTCACGCACCCCCCTCTCCCTGTAAGGAAGTCATCGTGGAGAGCCATGCCACCTCCCCCACAGCCAGCCCACTGCAGGACCCAAAGAAGGTTTCCAGGGCGGGCAGGCGCAAGCCCCTCCCCCAGCGCCACCCAGCCCGCGGGCCCCGCCTCCTGGCCCTGCGGCCCGTCACCCAACTCAGCTTTTCCCGGAGCTTCACCTTCTCCTTCTTCCAGCTGCCGCTGCACCAGTCTCCCCTCTGCAGGGCCGACCGCATGCGCCACCTCTCCCTGCTGCTGCACCAGATCCACTACTGACCGCATGCACCAGATCCACTACTGACCGCATGCGCCAGATCCACTACTGACCGCATGCGCCAGATCCACTACTGACCGCATGCGCCAGATCCACTACTGACCGCATGCGCCAGATCCACTACTGACCGCATGCACCAGATCCACTACTGACCGCATGCGCCAGATCCACTACTGACCGCATGCGCCAGATCCACTACTGACCGCATGCGCCAGATCCACTACTGACCGCATGCGCCACCTCTCCCTGCTGCTGCACCAGATCCACTACTGACCGCATGCACCAGATCCACTACTGACCGCATGCGCCAGATCCACTACTGACCGCATGCGCCAGATCCACTACTGACCGCATGCACCAGATCCACTACTGACCGCATGCGCCAGATCCACTACTGACCGCATGCACCAGATCCACTACTGACCGCATGCGCCAGATCCACTACTGACCGCATGCACCAGATCCGCTACTGACCGCATGCGCCAGATCCACTACTGACCGCATGCACCAGATCCACTACTGACCGCATGCGCCAGATCCACTACTGACCGCATGCACCAGATCCACTACTGACCGCATGCGCCAGATCCACTACTGACCGCATGCGCCAGATCCACTACTGACCGCATGCACCAGATCCGCTACTGACCGCTTGAGCCAGATCCACTACTGACCGCATGCGCCAGATCCACTACTGACCGCATGAGCCAGATCCACTACTGACCGCATGCACCAGATCCACTACTGACCGCATGCGCCAGATCCACTACTGACCGCATGCGCCAGATCCACTACTGACCGCATGCACCAGATCCGCTACTGACCGCTTGAGCCAGATCCACTACTGACCGCATGCACCAGATCCGCTACTGACCGCTTGAGCCAGATCCACTACTGACCGCATGCACCAGATCCACTACTGACCGCATGCACCAGATCCACTACTGACCGCATGCACCAGATCCACTACTGACCGCATGCGCCAGATCCACTACTGACCGCATGCACCAGATCCACTACTGACCGCTTGAGCCAGATCCACTACTGACCGCATGCACCAGATCCACTACTGACCGCATGCACCAGATCCACTACTGACCGCATGCACCAGATCCACTACTGACCGCATGCACCAGATCCACTACTGACCGCATGAGCCAGATCTCATACAGGCCGCAGTTCAGCCCTGCACACAGACTGCTGACCGCAATTCAACACAATGCATAGACCACTGACCAAAATTTAGCCATACATACAGATCTCTGGCCACATCTCAACCAAAAGCACAGACCACTGACCGTGCTCACCGATGACTGACTACAATCCAACTAACATAACATAACATAACATAACATAACATAACATAACATAAGGTAATGGTGAGAACTGGCCATTCAGCCCAGCAGTGCTCGCCATTTCCTACTTCCTAAGTGTACCCCTAACTAAGTGCACTGACCACAGTACTACACACAAAAATGACGGGCCGCGTTTCAATCAATGACACAGAGGACTGACCACTATTGAACCACACATATAGATGGACACTGACCACAATTCAACATTTTGTGTCACCAGATGTAGGTGTGGTATCAAATATGAAAAAAAGGTATTTCATTTCTTGACATGGTGTATCTTCTGTGCTGGTGAAACATGCTGTATCTATCCAACTGCAATAGGCAAATGTTTGATGTTCCCCATCTCTTGCGTTTTGTTTATCCACTTGAGTTTGCCATTTGCTGTATAAATATCAAATATAGTTTGAGTATTATATGTGTGCTTGCTTAGCTATAACTTCCTCTTCAGATTTGTACAATGGCTCTTTGAATACACAGTCCTTGATAATGCCGCTGAATACAGCTTTATACCAGAGTTATGATGTCGCTACTGAACATGCACAGTACAGTCCATAAGTATTTGGGCAGTGGTACAATTTCTGTTTTCTTTGGCTCTGTACTCCAGCACATTGGTTATGAAGTTAAACAATGACTATGAGGTTAAGTTATAGAGTGGCACTTTAATTTGAGGGTATTTACATCCGTATTGGGTGATCCGTGTAGGAATGACATCCTTTTCATACATAGCCCCCCCTCCCCCTGTACCACTGCTTGACACACTTGACACACTTCACAGTCATGTTGAACATGCACAGTATATTCCACAGTCATTGATGCGGCATGCATTTCATCTGTCTTTTTACAGAAAGAGTTTTAATCGACCACAAGCTGTGCTGGAAACCTCATGTAAAATATCTATGCTCAAAGATTGCTAGAAGTATTGGAATAATAGGTAAAACAAGACGCATCCTCAATCAGAAAACTTTACACACCTTGTACTGTGCACTTATTGTACCCTTTCTGTCATACTGTGTTGAAATTTGGGGAAACACTTACAAAAGCACTTTATGCAGGATTTGCACATTGCAAAAAAGAGTCATGCGGATAGTACACAACACTGAGTATTGTGAGCATGCAAATAACCTGTTTTTAAAGTCACACACTCTGAAATTTCCGGAGTTAGTAAATTTTAAAACTGCTCAAATCATGTTTAAAGCTTGGAAAGACCTTTTACCAAGAAACATTCAAAGATTATTCAATAAAAGAGATGACACCTATGATTTAAGAGGGAAACTCAATCTCAAACATCCTACTATCCGTACTACTATGAAAAGCATGTGTATTTCAGTTTGTGGGGTTCGAATATGGAACGATTTAGATGAGGAAATAAAAATGTGTAATGACATCACACATTTTAAATTCAAATATAAGCTATATTTAATAGATAAGTATGTGGAACGATAGAGTTGTTCTTAATGTTACATTTTTTCTTTCTACTTTTATATATGGATTATTTTATTTATATATAACTTTTTAGAAAACTTGATTCATTTTGACTTTTACTACTTTTTCTAATATAAACTTGTCATAGAGGGGGCAGGACAAGATAAGCCTTGGCTTCATCCTGTCCCTTCTCGAACTTATTGTTTTATTTTTTGTTTTATTTTACTTGAATGTTTTTTATCTTAATGTAGTTGGTGATATTACAAATTGTGTTTTTCATTATGTCTTGTTTATGGTTTGAGAAAAATAAAAATAAAATCAAATCAAAATCAAAGAGAAGAAAAGGGAAATGTATTTTCTCCCAGACGCTTATCTTTTATCCCTGCTCCGCTGTACCATCTCCCCCATAATTTCACCTGAATTGTGCTCCCACCCACAATACCTTCCCTGTCGGGGACTAACCGCGAACGTCACCCCACAGGCAGAAATGATGCCTATCACAATTCAAGCGCAGAACCATTACATTACATTACATTACATTAATGGCAGAGTGTATCCAGAGCAACGTACAGTTGATTAGACTAAGCAGGAGACAATCCTCCCCTGGAGCAATGCAGGGTTAAGGGCCTTGCTCAAGGGCCCAACGGCTGTGCAGATCTTATTGTGGCTACACCGGGGATTGAACCACCGACCTCGCGGGTCCCAATCATTTACCTTAACCACTACGCTACAGGCCGCCCTAGTGCACTGTTCACATTGAAAAACAATTATTTCCCACTGTAGCAACTGTAACAAATTTATTGGCAATAAATATTTCATTAGGAAATGGTTGGTTGAATAAATTCATCCAGGCATGTTTACGTAGGCTACAGAAATAATTGTAGCTGCCGTGCTTATTAACAGTCATGCTGGTTTTATGTACTAACAAATACATAAACCCACTGTCCTGTTTTAAATTGCAGAATATGTTTGTAGCATATGAACCACAAAAACATATTGACATTTTGCATTCCGGGTAGGGTGACACCTGAAAATAATGGTAGGGTGATACTCGTGACAATAATGATCAAATAGTTTTCCATAATTGGAGGCAATTCAAGTTCCACGCCACCTCTGCATTCTGAATCTGAACAGTTTTTCTGTAGGTTTTCATAGTATGTGGGCGTGAGCATGATGAAGTCATCCAGAAATGTAAAACATACATTATATGTACACTTTGTTGGGGGAGTGGAGGAGGGTGTAGTCAAAGCCATTTTGTTTGCACACTTAAAAAATGGGACAGTGGAAGATCTGTTTCTAGGGCACAGAGAGGAGGAGGGTGGTAGTGGAGTTGCACTTTCCAGCTATTCGGATGCACCCCCGGATATAGGCCAAAAAACTAAATTAGCAACACGCGGTCCAAAGGTCTGCCCAAGGCACCACCTTCAAAGGTAAACAAATTCATTTAGTTGTTCTTTGTATCTTGCTAACTAGGATCACAGCATTCCTTTTGCTTCTGTGTCGCTAGCCGGTAGAGTTAGAACCTAAGCTTTGTGATCAGTATTATTGGTGGGTAGAGTAACCAAAGACTGAGGTAAAAGTATTGTTACTTCAAAATAATAATTACTCAAGTAAAAGTATGCTATGCAAATGCTTGAGTAAGGGTAAGAAAGTTACTCGGGTTGTTTCATAGGATATGACTGAAAGGGGCAGTTCACCCCAAAATGAAATTAACCTCCTGAGACCCTGTGTCCTCAAACAAGGACATTACATTTTGGTTTCCCTGAGCTCTATACAGTATATCTTAATATAAGGGACATTGAATTAAGATTAAATCAAATAGATTTAAAAATATTTTCACTGCAACAGATTTTTATTTCATCCTAGATATTTGTATTATGTCTCTCCAGCTGAGATATTCACAACTTTTTTAGATGCATTTCACATAATGGACCTCTTATGTTATGGGCCTCTCCTTGTCTGGTAAACAGTGCACCAACTATTTACATAAAAATAAACTCAACAGCAACATCTCTATCCAAATATAACGCTACAGTTACTCACGAACATCAACAGAGCTCAAACATTTACATTTGAATCCAAAGCTATTTCTTTTGCTCGTATTCTCTAACTATGTCTGTGCAAACAGAAGAGGTCCATTATTTCAAACTGCAATCTAAAAAGGTAGTAAAATAAAATCTAGTTTGTCACATCTCAGTGAAAATATCTGGATGGATAGATCTGGGTAATTGGAAAAATACTTTCATTTCATTTCATTTTAGATTTTACATTTTTGTCATTTGGCAGATGTTTCTAATTCAATGACTTACAAGTGCATAGGTTCTTCCACAGGTTAATAGCATCAAATCCATAACTAGTAAAACACACACAATTTCCTTTAACATTCATAATAATAATAATAATAATAATAATAATAATAATAATAATAATAATAATAATAATAATAATAATGCACTTCCAGTAAAATAGTAATGATAGTAATGATAGTAATTAACAGAATAAAAAATAGCCATGTGCAAATTAAAACAGGGCCTAAATCAAATGACATTATAGTAAAGATTCAATTTATTACTGTGCCTTTTTTAAAATCAAACATTAACATTGACAATGCATGGCATTCTCTGTTTGCTCACAAACATGGCTGACATTTGTGACAGTTGTAATGGATCATTGCTAAAACTAGCGGAGCTGAAACTAGCAGAGCTATTTTAATTCATCTCATGTTCATTGTTATTATCACTTGCCACAACCGAAAAGTTACCGCCACATTTCTTAAGTTGGATGTTGAGTTCCTGTATGCTGAAATGTGTCCATTTTTAGGCACAGTCGCTTGTGACTGCAAGGAAAACACAGCTTGAATATGAGGCCCCAGGCCCTGTTTCAGTGGCTAACTGAGTTAACCAGATTAGTCTGTTAGTCTGAAATGGACTGCGTCCGAAATAGCATACAATCATACATAATGTCCAAAACCATCGCTGTATAAAGTAGAACAGGACCTGCTTCGGACGTGTATGGCCCTGGTGTGAAATGAGTTCAATGACAGTGCAAATTAGTACTAAATTATTTAATCCTGGTTTTAGAACCCCATTTGAAAACCAGTAGTGCCAGAGTCTGCAACCTTGGTCCTGTAGATCCACAGGCTATGTTAGTTTTTGTTGTTACAAAACTGCTAATTCATGAATTAACTCACTTCACCTGGTCTGAATTGGGTGCTCAATTTAAGGTGAAAACAAAAACAAGCAGAGCTTGTGACTCTCCGTTCCTGCACGCACACACGTGTGTGTGTGGTTGTACAGTACACACACACACACAGACACACACACACAGGCCTGCCTGTACACACACACACACACACACAGGCCTGCCTGTACACACACACACACAAACACACACACAGGCCTGCCTGTTTGTGCAAAAGTGAACTCGGTGGCACCTGCATGTAGGTGGGAAACTTAAGTAACTGTGTAGGAGCATGGTTTGCAGAGAAGTATATTTAGAATCTCTGGCATCATTTTCAGTGCATTTTGGAGGTTCGGCCCACAGGCATTCTGCCACTGTTTTGGTCTGTTGCCACGGCGACTGGGCTGTGGCTCAGATTATTTGGAGGAGAAGAGAGGAGACAACACCAAGTCCGGTCCTTTGCACCGACTCACAGGTAAGATTCTCACACCTTCTTTCACACAGAACATAAGAACTACAACTACACTGATGCACCGGACAGCCTTGTGCATGGTAGTCAGGCAAAGTATACCCCACAACCCCAGTCCAGGGGGGCCGGTCTGCCAGCTGGTTTTTGTTCCAACCAATTACCTTAATTAATTTTTCTGACCGCTGTATAAATTATGTTGGTTCACTCCTGTACTTGAGCAGAGTAAAATCTTTAGTCTGCAGCTGGTGCATATACAAATGTCTGATCAAGACATTATTTAGCTACTTAAACAATTAAGAGCAGGAGTTGGCACAAAACCCTGAAGTGGATCGGCCCTTGCTGTGCACCCCTGGTATAGTGTAACTCACAGGTGTCAAACTCCAATCCTGGAGGGCCACAGTGACTGTTGGTTTTCGGGTTTTTCCTGGCACCCATGGTTCATTTGAGTCATTGATTGGCCTTCATTTGTAGCCGGTTGAAAGGAAACCACTAAAACCTTGCAGACACTGCGGCCCCTCAGTTTCACACCACTGGTGGAACTGTTTCATTCAGTAATTCAGCATTTTTGAACAGCAGGTGACCGTGTGAGGAAGTATCATGGTCCGTTCCTCAGTGTCTGCCTGCCCTTTGAACGTGCGTATCCATGGACACACCTGCAAACGTGCGCTGATAGGGCTGTACCGTTCTGCTCGTGAACAGAAGCTAGTTGCTTTATATGAGTCCACAGTACTACACGACTATCAGGATTGCTCCAGTCAAGGGCTGTGATTGGTTGTTTTTGTTTTGTGATAGCCCTGCCATAAAGTGCACTGTGTGCTAGTAATGATTGTAGCGGATAAAGAAACGTCTTTTGTCGATGTCATTAGCAGTATGATAGGGAATCCTTCTGATGTTGCGGCAACTGTTGGACCGTGGGGGTGGGGCTGTGTAAGGGGCAAACATGTTTTGTTTTGAACAGAGTTCAAGGCCCACACAATCACTCGGTCAAACACGCTTCCATGGTTGAAATGACACATGTCAGTAGAAGCACATGCTGACTCGTGCAGAAATGGTTACATTCTCAAAATACTGTTTGGTTGTGGCATTCTGCTGGTGACTGGTCACAGCTACTGCAGGCGTTTGAGTGGAAGCCATCAGGCTCTGTTTCAGTGTCAGGTCTCAGAGTGTGTTAGAGACAGCCGTCATACGCACCGCCATCTGGTTCACAGATGGAAGCCCGGGATCGCTCCCCCGTCCTGGACGAAGCGCAGCTGGACATCCTGGGGGGCCGTAGGGGGAGGAGGGCGGTGCCCCTATGGGATAGACTGAAAGCCAGGAGCTGGTGAGTGACAGCCAATCAGACAGGCCCTCCTACACCTGCAGCCAATCAGAGTTCTGTTTCTGATGTGGGCGGTGCCCGCGAGATGTTTTTAAACAGAAGCTCTGACTATTTGTATTGATCCTTGAGGCCCACAGTCTGAAGGCCACATACATTTAATGACACCATTTTGTGAGTCTAACTGTGTCTGACAACGTCTGAATGTCCGAGTTTCTGACAGACTTATAATCGTTATTAAAGTATTACTCGTTGGGCAGTAGAGTCCGCAATTATGTGTGGGATTTAATAACCAGAGATAATAGGCTGAATTCACGATGAGAAGAGTGTGTGTGTGTGTGTGTGTGTGTGTGTGTGTGTGTGTGTGTGTGTGTGTGAGTGAATGAGTGAGTTAATGAGAAGCGTCAGTTGTACAGCACCTTGGATAAAGGCGCTATATGAATGCCAACCATTTACCATAATAGAGGGATTTCTGAATTGTGGTTCAAATCATGAACTACACTTCTCCAAGAGTAGTTTGGACAGTGATGCTTTGACTCCATTTGTAAACTACACTGTGTATATTACTCGATTACTTCTTTAAAATTCCATTTAATCTCATTTTTTGGCTGGAACAATTTCCTATGGTATGTTCAACCTGAGAGCGCTACATTCAAGGTAAGAAGTACCAGCCCAATATTAAATGTATATTTACTCAGACGGGATCATTACAGCATTACATAACATTACATTATTGGCATTTGGCAGACGCTCTTTTCCAGAGCGACATACAACAAAGTGCAAAGTGCAGACCCATAACCAGGGATAAGTGCGCTGAAAGACCCGAGAGAGAAGTACAATTTCAGTGTGTGTCATTGTGTCTCAGTGTGTGTCATTGTGTCTCAGTGAGTGTCATTGTGTCTCAGTGAGGGTCATTGTGTCTCAGTGAGTGTCATTGTGTCTCAGTGTGTGTGTCATTGTGTCTCAGTGAGTGTCATTGTGTTTCAGTGTCATTGTGTCTCAGTGTGTGTCATTGTGTCTCAGTGAGGGTCATTGTGTCTCAGTGTGTGTGTCATTGTGTCTCAGTGAGTGTCATTGTGTCTCAGTGAGTGTCATTGTGTCTCAGTGTCATTGTGTCTCAGTGTCATTGTGTCTCAGTGAGGGTCATTGTGTCTCAGTGAGGGTCATTGTGTCTCAGTGTGAGTGTCATTGTGTCTCAGTGTGAGTGTTATTGTGTCTCAGTGAGTGTTATTGTGTCTCAGTGAGGGTCATTGTGTTTCAGTGAGTGTCATTGTGTCTCAGTGAGGGTCATTGTGTCTCAGTGTCATTGTGTCTCAGTGAGTGTCATTGTGTCTCAGTGAGTGTCATTGTGTCTCAGTGTCATTGTGTCTCAGTGAGTGTCATTGTGTCTCAGTGAGGGTCATTGTGTCTCAGTGTGAGTGTCATTGTGTCTCAGTGTGAGTGTCATTGTGTCTCAGTGTGAGTGTCATTGTGTCTCAGTGAGTGTCATTGTGTCTCAGTGAGTGTCATTGTGTCTCAGTGAGGGTCATTGTGTCTCAGTGTCATTGTGTCTCAGTGAGTGTCATTGTGTCTCAGTGTGTGTCATTGTGTCTCAGTGAGTGTCATTGTGTCTCAGTGTGAGTGTCATTGTGTCTCAGTGTCATTGTGTCTCAGTGAGTGTCATTGTGTCTCAGTGAGGGTCATTGTGTCTCAGTGTCATTGTGTCTCAGTGTCATTGTGTCTCAGTGTGTGTCATTGTGTCTCAGTGAGTGTCATTGTGTCTCAGTGAGTGTCATTGTGTCTCAGTGAGTGTCATTGTGTCTCAGTGTCATTGTGTCTCAGTGTCATTGTGTCTCAGTGAGTGTCATTGTGTCTCAGTGTGTGTGTCATTGTGTCTCAGTGTCATTGTGTCTCAGTGAGTGTCATTGTGTCTCAGTGTCATTGTGTTTCAGTGAGTGTCATTGTGTCTCAGTGTCATTGTGTTTCAGTGAGTGTCATTGTGTCTCAGTGTCATTGTGTCTCAGTGAGGGTCATTGTGTCTCAGTGTCATTGTGTCTCAGTGAGTGTCATTGTGTCTCAGTGTGTGTCATTGTGTCTCAGTGAGTGTGTCATTGTGTCTCAGTGTGTGTCATTGTGTCTCAGTGTGTGTCATTGTGTCTCAGTGTGAGGGTCATTGTGTCTCAGTGAGGGTCATTGTGTCTCAGTGAGTGTCATTGTGTCTCAGTGAGGGTCATTGTGTCTCAGTGTGTGTCATTGTGTCTCAGTGTGTGTCATTGTGTCTCAGTGTGTGTCATTGTGTCTCAGTGTGAGGGTCATTGTGTCTCAGTGAGGGTCATTGTGTCTCAGTGTGTGTCATTGTGTCTCAGTGTGTGTCATTGTGTCTCAGTGTGTGTCATTGTGTCTCAGTGTGTGTCATTGTGTCTCAGTGTGTGTCATTGTGTCTCAGTGTGAGGGTCATTGTGTCTCAGTGAGGGTCATTGTGTCTCAGTGAGTGTCATTGTGTCTCAGTGTGTGTCATTGTGTCTCAGTGTGTGTCATTGTGTCTCAGTGTGTGTCATTGTGTCTCAGTGTGTGTCATTGTGTCTCAGTGTGAGGGTCATTGTGTCTCAGTGAGGGTCATTGTGTCTCAGTGAGTGTCATTGTGTCTCAGTGAGGGTCATTGTGTCTCAGTGTGAGTGTCATTGTGTCTCAGTGAGTGTCATTGTGTCTCAGTGTTATTGTGTCTCAGTGTGTGTCATTGTGTCTCAGTGTGAGTGTCATTGTGTCTCAGTGAGTGTCATTGTGTCTCAGTGAGTGTCATTGTGTCTCAGTGAGTGTCATTGTGTCTCAGTGTCATTGTGTCTCAGTGTCATTGTGTCTCAGTGAGTGTCATTGTGTCTCAGTATGAGTGTCATTGTGTCTCAGTGAGTGTCAGTGAGAGACTCTGTGTTATTGGCTTGTAGGTGCTCTGGCCCCAGGGTGAAGCGTTGCGTGTTGGGGTGCGTTCCTGTCCTCTCCTGGCTCCCACGTTACTCTTTTCGGGAATGGGCGGCCGGGGACTTGGTCTCTGGCATCAGTGTGGGCATCATGCACCTGCCTCAGGGTGAGACCGCACACCTCAATCACACCTGCAATGCAAAAAAGGCTTAACAATATGAAGTGTTTTAGTCTTGTAATGAGACTTCAAATCTTTTTCCCCTCAAGAAAAACAAATATTGGCTTGTTACTGTTTGCTTGTAAAATGTTTGCTTGTGAAATTCTTCCCATTGGCAAGTCTTGAAAGGCAGACTATGCAGAATTTCAGGCCCTGATGCGGCCCTTTTTGGGTTTTTTATATGTAAACATTCCCAGCCCAGCCCGCAACTCCCCCAAGATGATTCTGGCCGTTGCAGACTATGTTGTGATAGCAATGAGCTCAGAAAACCGCTGTCTGATTCGTAAAACCTCTGCTTCAGTAATCGCTTTCCACAGCTAGCTTTTTAATTTTACTTGTGTTTGTATTTAACTAAATATTGTTAGTGATGATATTAGCCACTGCTAATACCAGTGTATTTCAGTCTGCTGTAGCTTGCCTGCCTGGAAGGAAGCACAATTCTTTAACATAAACAAACATATAAATTCACTGTCACGTTTTCATTTTTATCAGTAGCTCAAGTCTTCTGAAAGTCCAGAGGTCTAGGCATGAGCTCCCTGCTCAGGAGAAGAAGTAATCCAGTGAAATGTCCTGAAACTATAAGCAGTAGCGCGGTGCAGTGGGACTGAGCTATCATGACCAGGCAGCTAATAATGGCAGCTACCTACTGTAATGTTACCAAACACGAACCAGCCACTTGATTAATGGTTAGCCACCCAGTCTAATCTCCTGCAAATCCAGCTCACCACTGCAGTAGCCAGTCCCTACACGTCTCCTCTTGCCCTCCGTCTATTAGATCGTAGAGCCTATGGGTTCAGTGTATTGGACACATGCTTTTCAGACACAGCACAAAAATAAAAAAGGCCCACGCCCAGAAGCACCCTGATGAGTTTTTAGAATAACAAATACACGTAGCAAAGCAGGGAACTGGGCTGAAGTGAAAACAGACACACTAACATCCGGTATCATAATAATATCATGTCTGTTTTCAAGAGTCGCACCCAATGGGGTAAGGTGATTTCACTTGTCAAGCAAAAAGTAACTTAAAACTAGCAAATATTTTGTACTTGAGAGAAAAAAAAGGCATGACAAAAACACTTGATTAGACAAATGTATTTGCTGTAGCTACTTGACTCACACCGGTTCCATCAAACCTAAATTGTGCTGGTCCCAAACCCAGCAGCCTTAGGTCTACTTCACACCTGCACATTGCACTCATACCTGCCTGACACCTGAGCATCTCCCTGCTCTGTAGGTATGGCGAATGCCCTGCTGGCCAAAGTCCCTCCCGTGTTTGGGCTCTACTTCTCATTCTACCCTATCTTGGTCTACTTCATTTTCGGGACGTCCCGCCACATCTCAGTGGGTGAGTTTGTTTTCCCCTGTACCCCCCCCCGTACCCTCCCATCTGTCTGTCTGTCTGTCTGTATCTTTTCCTCCACTTCCACTAAAAGTCTGGATTTTGGGAAAATTTTTCATTGAAATTAATCAGTACGAAGAAAATACAGCAACATTTGAACTTTTCCAGGCAAAGCACCTGCTTTTACTGCAGAGCCAAGCATCAGTGCCATTGTGTTTTCGGTAAAATGACAACAAGAGCTACGAGTTTGATTTTGAGCAAACTATTTTCTATTTTAAAGGTAGATATAGCCTAGTCAGCTAAAGTGATAACATAACATGATAAAAAAAAGTTTGAGAATATTGTGGAGAGGAAAAGAAAATGAGTTAAGTTGAATCACAGACTTTTAGCAAAAATGTTTTTTCAGTGCGATGATTGTGTGTAGAGAATTATGTGACGAGAACAATAAATCCAATATTAATTTTAACAGTTGTTGCATTATTATCTCAAACTGTGTTTGTGATTGGCAGGTACTTTTGCCATTCTGGCCATCATGATTGGCACGGTGACGGAACACATGGTGTTGCCGGGGAACAGGACTGAAGGGGTGTCGTGGGAGAGGCTCGACGGTGACGGGGATGCAGCCAGAGTGGAAGTGGCATCGCAGCTCACCTTTCTGTCAGGACTGATACAGGTAAGCAGGGGGGTTTGTGTGTGTGCTCGACTGAGTACGTGTCTCAAGAATTTTATTCTTATATTGAGATAAGACTAAGATAAGACGTGTCTCAAGTATTTTAGTCTTATATTGAGATAAGACTAAGATAAGACGTGTCTCAAGTATTTTAGTCTTATATTGAGATAAGACTTTTTTTTGCTAAGTAAGGCAAAAATATTTCAAATGAGATAAGACTCCTTTCAAAATTTGCCTGTGGGGTAAGAATTTCACTTGTCAATTAAATTAACTTAAGACAAGTTAATATTTTCTACTTATGAGAGGAATATGTGATCCTAAATCTTATTTCAAGACTAAAACCCTTGTTTTGCAGTGTGCTTGTGCATACACTGCATGTGTGTAAGTGTGTTTGTGGCTGCACGCACATGTTCGTGTGTCGCTCTGTCCTCCCCCCTGTAGGTGGCGCTGTGGCTGCTGGGGGCGGGCGGTGTGTCCCGCTGGCTCTCTCGCCCCCTGGTGAGGGGCTACACCACTGCAGCCGCCCTCTTCGTCGCCGTGCACCAGCTGCCCCTGCTCACGGGCATCAGGGTGGGGGCGCAGTCG
>NC_083769.1:4455000-4465000 GCF_963514075.1 Conger conger
TGTTCTCTTCCAACAGGAACATTTAGTCAATCATAGCACAATGTCATACAAAACACTAACAACAGATGGAATTACAGAAACTGCATTACTTTACATGTGTCAGTTCTACCCTTATACAATAGGCAATATCAATATTGTATTGATCATAAATAGTTTTTTTGCTCTGCAGTTTCTTTTGAAGCCTCTCTACATTTTTCTCTTTTTGGGTTTAGTAAATGCATGTATTTTGTTTCTTTTTTTTGCAAACATTCAATACCAAAGGTGCATGACCCATCTCAGAGTAGCTTTATAGAATGCAGTTTAGACAGTAAGTGACAGAATTGCTGCAGTAAAGGCTTTATTTGCAATGGGAAATTACTGCAAGACAACAAAAATATGCAATATAGCTGCTCATTGTGTGAAAATATAAAATATACAAACAGAAAAAGGCACAGAAGAAATAAAAAAAGAAACATACAAAGTCCTCTTCTAATCTGCCCGGTCTTCTGCATTTGGCCACATGTTCTCATCCAATGTCAACTGCTGTTCACCTCAACTTTAGCTTATAAGTTTGGTTTAGAACGTGAGGTTATCTGTTCTGACACACAGTATGAAAGCATTTGTAAATTTGGCAGTTAAAATCCATTGTTCTGATCTTGGTTGAGCTTGTGTGGAATAGAAGTTCATTTTGTGTGAAAGGAACAATAAATGTGTTAATTGTATAGCCCACACAGACTGATGTTGTGCTAACTACGTTAAGAGTTTTGGAAATGTGACTAAAGAACTGAAAAAAGGTTGATAGCAATTGTAAAAAAAAACTGTTAAGCAGAACAAACGAGATGTATGCCGGAGTAAACACAACCATACAGCCATACACTGGCCCTGGTCCACACACCTGGGTACACGTGTATTGAGAGTGTTTGTTTTGTCCTATGCGTCTCTGTGTGTTCCTATGTTTGTGTGAGCAGGCTGTAATTCGGGGAAGAGAAGAGAATTGTTGGCATGAGTACGGTGGGGGCCAGGAGGCCCGGGATCGGTACTGCGTGATCCTGGAGTTCAGCGCCGTCCTCTTCATGGATGCAGTGTGCATCAGTGCGCTGAGCAGAGTGAGAACAGACCCAGATACAACACACTGCAGTGAGAACAACAGACCCAGATACAACACACTGCAGTGAGAACAGACCCAGATACAACACACTGCAGTGAGAACAGACCCAGATACAACACACTGCAGTGAGAACAGACCCAGATACAACATACTGCAGTGAGAACAGACCCAGATACAACACACTGCAGTGAGAACAACAGACCCAGATACAACACACTGCAGTGAGAACAGACCCAGATACAACACACTGCAGTGAGAACAGACCCAGATACAACACACTGCAGTGAGAACAGACCCAGATACAACACACTGCAGTGAGAACAGACCCAGATACAACACACTGCAGTGAGAACAGACCCAGATACAACACACTGCAGTGAGAACAGACCCAGATACAACACACTGCAGTGAGAACAGACCCAGATACAACACACTGCAGTGAGAACAGACCCAGATACAACACACTGCAGTGGGCGGCAACGCACCCAAACACACTGTAACACACTGTAACACACTGTAACGCACTGTATCGTACTGTAACGCATTGCGGGGCACTGAGATGGCAAGAGATTCTCTCTTCTGACCTCATCTCTGCTTGCACGCTGCTGTAGCACCTTTTCTTGAGAACATGCTATTGTGTCTATGAAGCCTGGCCATGCTATTGTGTCTATGAAGCCTGGCCATGCTATTGTGTCTATGAAGCCTGGCCATGCTATTGTGTCTATGAAGCCTGGCCATGCTATTGTGTCTATGAAGCCTGGCCATGCTATTGTGTCTATGAAGCCTGGCTATGCTATTGTGTCTATGAAGCCTGGCCATGCTATTGTGTCTATGAAGCCTGGCCATGGTATTGTGTCTATGAAGCCTGGACATGCTATTGTGTCTATGAAGCCTGGCCATGCTATTGTGTCTATGAATCCTGGCCATGCTATTGTGTCTATGAATCCTGGCCATGCTATTGTGTCTATGAAGCCTGGCCATGCTATTGTGTCTATGAATCCTGGCCATGCTATTGTGTCTATGAATCCTGGCCATGCTATTGTGTCTATGAAGCCTGGCCATGCTATTGTGTCTATGAAGCCTGGCCATGGTATTGTGTCTATGAAGCCTGGCCATGCTATTGTGTCTATGAAGCCTGGCCATGCTATTGTGTCTATGAAGCCTGGCCATGCTATTGTGTCTATGAATCCTGGCCATGCTATTGTGTCTATGAAGCCTGGCCATGCTATTGTGTCTATGAAGCCTGGCCATGCTATTGTGTCTATGAAGCCTGGCCATGCTATTGTGTCTATGAAGCCTGGCCATGCTATTGTGTCTATGAATCCTGGCCATGCTATTGTGTCTATGAATCCTGGCCATGCTATTGTGTCTATGAAGCCTGGCCATGCTATTGTGTCTATGAAGCCTGGCCATGCTATTGTGTCTATGAAGCCTGGCCATGCTATTGTGTCTATGAAGCCTGGCCATGCCTGCAGCTTGGGATTTCAGAATTAGCAATACCTTGAGAATGCTAACTTTTTTTTTTTTCCATGGATGCACAGTTGACATATTTCAAGGGAAAGGGTTTATCAGTAGCATGCACTGATCAGAGTGTGGGCATAGATTAAAATATTGACAGTGGACAATTTTACCTGTTTTGGAATGAAAGGAAATTTGTTGTTTTGTATATCATGACCGGTGCCATTGTCGAGACCATGGATGAAGTATTCAATGTTAGGGGTCTCTTTTTATTGAATGGTTGTCATTCTTAACTAGGCAATCCTACCCGCCTTTCAGGTGAATCACATTATGGTTACACTAAGGCACATCACCCAACCTGCAGTACCATCTACATTCCGGTGGGGGCACTGTAAGCATTGGATTCATTCTATAATTCGTGATCAATTTTGACATCAAAACAAATTAGCTGATGTAATGCACCAGGGCCACGTTCAACCCCGGCAAAATGTAGAAAAGCGTTTATTTAAGTGTAAACGGTGGCGTGTTGAACACCTTGTTGCAAACCCAGTTGCATTACGACTGACTGACGTAGTGTGGTCTGGTCCTATGGCATCTGAGAAGTCCCCTGGGCTTTAAAGCACAGGTCTACGTCATTATTGATTTGGGCTACACCCCCGACACACCTGCCAAACGGGAGCAAACACACCTCAAACCTGCTGCAAAACCTTTCACACGGAGGAAACGTATCATTGAACCCAGGAACCTTAGGAAAACACATTTCCACTTGAGGGTGCCCCAGGTGTGAGGAAGATCACATGGGTGGAATCCCTACAGGCAAAAAGAAAACCAGAATTCACAGAACATCAGTCTTGGTCTGAAACGAACAACAAAGGGGTATCCTCTGTCAGTGAATAAACAAGAGATCTGAGATTTGTCACCTGTATTTTTGAGTGCAAATATGTTGCCTGAAAAATCAGAAAATCCTAAATTGCGAGCATTTTACAATGCACTTATAAGAAATGGGGGGACTGTCCCCTCTGCAAACCTATGGCAGGAGTTCATTCCGCAGGCTGCAGACTTGCATAAATTAAAGATAAAGGAACCGTTCAAGTCAGCTGACCTGACAAAGATTATTTTTGCTGACTTTGTTTACCTTGTTGTACATTATGGCTCAGTTGCGGATAGCACCAAACAACATCTTTTGAACATTGAGGTGGTTTTCAACGATATAACTGTTTGTCCTGGATAATAATAGTTAGCATGTTGAAAGCACAGAATGAAACCACCACCCCCCTCCCCCCCCCCCCAAAACTCTTGACAAAGTCCATCGGCCACGCAATGTTTGCTTTGTGGCACTCGCAATTGGCATCCTGGGCTAGCAATTTCCCAGAGGTCAACAACATTGTGCTTCTAAGAAGTACCATAGACGTTTAGGCTTGACCATAGAATGTGACTCTGCCCTTTGGCTCAATCCCAGATCTAATATTTTACTTCTGACAACAAATTAGAAATGATGGCATGCTTCAGTAATGTATTTGTACATCAATGAATTAATGTTAAGAACTACATGTGACTAGATACTCAGCAAAACAGTAATAACACAATCTGGTGTGGTCCCTTATTATCCATATCTGTCGGTGTGTGTTTGTTTCAGGTGCTGCAGGAGTGGAAGGACCAGGGCACTGTGGTGTTTATGGTGGGCTGTCCGGGTCAGTTCCCCCTCCACTGAATCACACCTATCACACTCCTTATCTCTCTCTCTCTCTCTCTCTCTCTCTCTCAATTCAATTCAATTCAATTTAATGGTGCTTTAATGGCATGACAAAAACATTTTACATTTTACTATTGCCAAAGCTTTTCCGCAGTGTACAAAGTACAAACAACAACCAGTAACATTGATGTCAACAGTTTTAACGTGTGTGTGTGTGTGTTTGTATGTAAATGGTAAATGGTTGGCATTTATATAGCGCCTTTATCCAAAGCGCTGTATAATTCACCCATTCATACACACACTCACACACCGACGGCGATTGGCTGCCATGTCAGGAGCATTTGGGGGTTAGGTGTCTTGCTCAGGGGGCCTTTGGCAACCCTCCGACTGCCAGACGACTGCTCTTACTGCCTGAGCCACGTCGCCGTGTGTGTGTGTGTGTGTGTGTGTGTGTGACTGTGTGTGTGTGTGTGACTGTGTGTGTGTGTGTGTGTGTGTCAGTCAATCACTGTCCCTCAGGCTGTGGCAACTGAACACATATTTTGCTGCTATTTTTGCAGTCTTTCCATCCCCTAGGACTAATTGCAATTGGTTAATTTCAGGCAGTTGATCAAATTGAGGAACAGCATTTCTAAATAGGTCAAAATATTTTTTCCATATATTTTCAAATGTTTTACAGTGAAGAAGAAAGTGCACCTCTGTCTCAACCTCGCCTCTCTCTCTCTCTCCCCCTCTCTCTCTCTGTCTCTCTCTCTCTCCCCCCTCTGTCTCTCTCTGTCTCAACCTCGCCTGTCCTGCAGAGACCTGTGACCTCTGTCTCTCTGTCTCTCTCGCGCTCTCTCTCTCTCTCTCTCTCTCTCTCTCCCTCTCTCCCTCTCTCTCTCTCTCTCTCTCTCTCTCTCTCAGTATTCGGGGTCTGCCTTTGGGTCCATATCCCATTTAGTGCCATTTCAGTTCAGGCCTCTTCAACTGGACACAATCCACATATATAAGTACACGCTGGAAGATGCATATTGACATGTGACCGGGGCGGCCTGTAGCGTAGTGGTTAAGGTAAATGACTGGGACACACAAGGTTTGTGGTTCTAATCCCGGTGTAGCCACAATAAGATCCGCACAGCCGTTGGGCCCTTGAGCAAGGTCCTTAACCCTGCATTGCTCCAGGGGAGGATTGTCTCCTGCTTAGTTTAATCAACTGTACGTCGCTCTGGATAAGAGCGTCTGCCAAATGCCAATAATGTAATGTAATGTGACCTGTTCTCCAGACACAGTGAGGTCCCAGCTCCAGAGGCAGGGGATTGTTCCGGATCTTCTCCCCTGCTCCCACCTCTTCCCCTCTGTCCACCATGCTGTTCAGCGATACCAGGTAGCTCCTTCTCTCTGTGAGTCCACACCTTGCGTCTTCCTGTCCTGCTGTCTGTCTGCTTCTGTTTATGGCCTCCGCTAACCCTAACGTCATCTGACTGTCTCCAGGACCCTGACAGAGAGCTCTGCGATTTAACCTGACCTCTCACATCACCTTTGACCTGTGACCTCTGAGAATATGAAAACAAGCCAGCATTGTTGGAGGGGATCTTTGTTGATAATAATAATAATTATTATTATTATATTATTATTATTGCTTTTATCTTTGTATTTTTGAAAACTATTTTGAATAAAATTGAAATATAACTGAACTTTATCGCCTTTGCCATTTCTGACTTGAGACAGAGGGTGTAACACACACACACTGTACTCTGGGTGAGTGTACCATGCCATACCAGTCACTGTACCAGTGAATAACATGCACACACACACACACAAACACGCCCTGATAAGAGAATAAATATTGCTCTTCAGCTTGGCCGGGGGAGAGATTACTGTTCAAAGCTCAAATTGATGCATGTGCAGCCCTGATAATGCAGGTGCTTTTGGGGAAAATGTCAGATAAGCAATGGTAAATGTCTACATTTATATAGCGCCTTTATCCAAAGCTCTGTACAATTGATGCTTCTCATTCACCCATTCACACACACACACACACACACACACACACACACACCATTGGCAATGGCCATGCAAGGCACCAACCAGCTCATTAGGAGCAATTGGGGGTTAGATGTCTTGCTCAGGGACACCTTGACACACCTTGACCCGAGCCAATGTGGCCCCATAATTCACCGTGATAAGAGAAGTGCTTTAATGTCACCAGGTTCTTCTTCACTTCACTCCGTAATGCACATATCCTGAATTTCTAATACTTAAATATAAGTGAATTCACTGTAGCAACATTAAAAGCTGCAATACAGTAGTTATATTCAAATGGATTCAGCTATATCATCTTCAACATAAACAATAGCTACAATAGCATCTCCTCCCTTGTTGTTTTTAGATCACCTATTCCTTTTTTAAGAGGTTCACATACCCTAGAGCCTTTTTATAACAACCTATACTCACTTATTAACCAGGAAATAACCTGATTCTTGTACAGACACTAATTCTAATCTACTGATTGATTGTATATCTCTGAAACTAAGCCAGAAGAGAATGACAATGCATACCTGACAGTATTGTTTTTCTCATGGTAAACTGCAATAAATTACAATTTTTTTGTCTTGCAATAAGGACCTTATTATCTTAAGTAACTTGTTTTAAGTTTTAGTTAAGTGAAATTTTCTTGTGTCTTGTGTGCAAATCGTGAAATTAGTCAAAAAAATTAATTAAATCTAGATTTTATGTCTGGATATAATATACATGTTTTTTGGTTTTTGAGGTTTTGCAATATAGTGCACTGCAAAAAGTGACTGCTTTAACAAACATCTTTAATGTGTAATAAGACTTAATATAATAAAATATAAAAAACTGTTAGTAAGTCTAGGTACCCATTCAAACTAAGCACCATCAAACTTGTATGTATTGCGTAAAAAGCTCTTTCAAAAATGGCTTCATTGAGTACTTGCCTGACATGACTTTAAATAACACTATCTTATCAGAGAGATAAGGATCCTCAGGTGTCTATATATACGGCTCTCCTATAGCTGTTCACAGTTCTTGTGACCTTCAGCTGGAATACTCTGTCTCTGTCTGCCTGTTTACCTGTGTGTGGGAATGTGTTTGTGAGCTATTGTCACTTGTGAGGACGGTGGTGCCATCAGTGACCTTAGCTCAGGGGACGTGATTCTGAAACTGTGTCCAGATTCACACAGGCAGCGCCAGGATGGAAAGACGGCGTGCGGGTTATAGAATTGAGAGGGACGTGCTGGATGAGTTGAGAGTTGAAGAAGTGGCAGAGAAGTCAGAGAGAAAAGTCTCTCTCGCGGAAAAACTCCGGGAATCAGTGCGGTAAGGCCATGTCGTGAGGACATCTCAGTTCACCACGCTCCCTAGCCCCTGTTACTCTGTCTCTGTTTCTGTGCATCAAAGTTTTCCTGTGCCTCTCCGTGCATCACACTCCCCTGTCTGTTTCTCTGTCTCTGTGTGCATCAAAGTGTTTCTGTGCTTCTCAGTGTCAGAGAGTTCCCACTGAAAAGTGTCTTTTATTTAGACTTAAAATCATATTTCTATTGCTTTTTTGCGAAACAAAAAAATGTTAAAGTTTGACTCGTTTCAAGGTTTGCCAATGGGGTGAGAGAATTTAATTTGGTAAGCAAACAGTAACTTGAAACAAGCTTGAAAAAGTAAGATCTTAAGTCTTATTATAAAAGTCTTATTATTATTATGTCTTATCTTATCTTGTCTTGTCATTGGACTTAAAATCTTATCTCTCAAGTATAAAATAATAGCTTGTTTTGAGTCACTGTTTACATGACAAGTGATATCTTCTTACCCCAAAGACTAAAAAATTAAAGTATTTTTGTCTTATGTTGATACTTACATTACTGTGCAGAAGTCTTAATATTTGGAAATCTCACATTTGAGATTTCCAAATATTCATTTTCCAAAACATTTAATTTTACAGGGACATTTTTGTATTTAATTTTAAAAACATATTACTGTAAGCAGTTGACTAGTTTTTACATAAAACTTGATCAAGGCTGTCTGAGATCAGAAGCAAGGAGCCAACCAAAGTCTGCAGAAGAACTGTGGCAAGTTCTCCAACATGCTTGGAACAACCTCCCTGCTGATTGTCTTATAGAACTGCAGGACAGCGTTGGCTATCTCAGAGAATTGATGCAGTTTTAACGCCAAAGGGTGGGCACAAAAAATATTGATTTGATTCACTTTTTAACTATTCTGCCAAATTATTCAAATGTAATGTAAAATGTATAGTATGTTTATTTAGGATCTTTCATTGAATTATTTTTGAAAGAATCTTATCTGTACAGAATGGTATACAGGTGCCTAAGACTTTTGCACAGTACTGTATATGTATTATGATTTGCTAAATGAGATGGAAATATTGCCAATAAGGTAAGACCGTTTCACTTGTTTCAAGATTTGCTGATGGAATTAAGAAGATTTCACTTGTCAAGTAAACATTAACTTAAAACAAGCAAGTATTTCTACTTGAGAGAAAAATAGTTTTCTTACAGTACTAGACTACAACTCTTGACAGTCATTTTTGCAGTGTAATGGAGACATGTTCAGCATTAGATATACAAAATACTTCTCATGCGTCTCATGCTGGTGACGGAATATTCACCCAGCAAAACTGACATTTCCTGACAGCAAGATGCACATGAAAAAAAACATATGCAACAGATCGTTCGTGCCACTTAGTATCTTGACATTATTTCTCTCATGTTCACAATTGTATTTGCAACAACTGAAGTCTTTATTTTTGTGTGGAAGTCCACCCTGCTTTACTTCTTTGGGTGAGGTAGAGCCGTCTTAATTTACTGTTTGTGTTTGTGTGTTGGGTGCCGTTTTTTCATTCTTACATAGCCTTACCTGTCCACTTTTATTTCTCTTATTTGAACCATTTAAGGCACCTTGCCTATGAAATTTTCTTTTTAAAGGGTCTCTTTGCTAATTGCACCCAACACAAAAATTAAAAATTTTAAAATTATAATTTAATTTATTTTATGAAAAAAGGAATTAAACAACACCCATAACACCCCTGTGGCACGACCTGAAATGAGCAGCTCAAGCCGTCGAACCAACCAGCTTCACTGAATTAAAGCAGTTCTGCAAAGAAGACTGTGCTACATTTCACCACAGTGATGTGAAAGACAAATTATATTCAAATAATATTTTTACATATTCAAATATCAATATTATAGGAAGCGTTTGGTTGCAATTATAAGTGCTGCAACCATTAATAAGATTAAGGGGTAGGGAGCCATGATGGTCAACAGGCTGAGATTTAGCGGACTTGCGGTTGCAGTTTGCTGCAGTTGCACACTGAGGACCAGGGTACGATTCTCGGTCCTGCCAAAAAGCCGAGTTTGGCCGGCTCTCATGGAGCGGTATAATTGGCTCGCTGCTCCAGGGGAGGGACTTGGCAGGGTTAGTGGGACAGCGTGCGGGGCGCCTCGGAGTAACGGTCTAACTGAGACGAGATGGCTTGGAGAAGGCGTGTCCCTCTCAGGGTCACAAGATCCTTGCAATGAGGACGGGGCGGTGCATCCCCAGCTAGCACTAACTGGATTAGATAGGGTATAATTGGCTACGAAATTGGGAGAAAAAGGGAAAAATTGGAAAAAAAGTCTTTAAAAAAAAAGTTTTTAGCTGCTTCTCCAATGCAGGGCGGACCAATTATTCACAAGGTAGGATCAAATTTGTGAGGAAACTAGGTAACACAGAATTGATCTGTGAATCTGGCTGTTGACGGGCGATGCCCG
>NC_083769.1:4470000-4482500 GCF_963514075.1 Conger conger
GAGCAGCCATCCATGTCATCGTTTCCCAGCTGAAATACACCTTTGGCATTTCCCCACAACGTTTTAGTGGCCCCTGCTCCCTTCTCTATGTGAGTACTCCATTTTAAAACATGACGTTATTTTACAGGGGCTACTATATTCCTCAGCCAGAGTAGCCTAAATATTTAACCGATTAAATTGATGTATTTCTTTGTCTTCATAGATGGCTGTGTTATAACTGACCACAGCAATGACTGAGCGACAAATCCATTTGCGCAATGCTTTAGCTCTTCTCAAATATGTACGATGTGCAAGCCTGCTGACTTCCACATCCGTCATCAAAACACAGAAAGAGGCAAGACAAACGTGGGCTAATGATCCAGAAGTTAGATACTCGCATTCCAGAGAAGATGTTTTGGAATTTAGATACTTGCGTTCCAGAAAATCTTCACACCATACGCCTTCCCACATTTGGCTTTGTATCTCCATTTGCTGTCCTCCTTGCCAGCTATAAAGCACCCAATTAGGTCCACAAGCTGCTCGTCTACAATTGTTTAGTAGCGCAGTTTTTGCATAGTGGCTCTGTTTCAGAAGTGTTTCATGAATTTTGCCATTCAATACACTCAACACTGCTTCACAAGGGTTACCAGGTTTAGTACTGCCTGTCACAAATGCTGAAGTGTAAATGTAAAATGTCTGCATTTATATAGTGCATTTATCCAAAGTGGTGTACAATTGATGCTTCTCATTCACCCATTCACACACACACACACACACACACACACACACACGCACACACACAAACCAACGGCCGTTGGCTGCAAGGCACAAACCAGCTCATCAGGAGCAATTGGGGATAAGGTTTCGTGCTCAGGGACACTTTGACACACCCAGAGTGAATAATAGTATAATATTGTCTGAGGGCTTTCTTCATGTTTGTCTTTCAGCTTATCTTGTTGAAGCTACAACCCCAGGGTTTTTAGAGATGTAGTACAGAGAAGTTATTTACCTTACCTAAATTGTTTAATATTAAAGTATTTGACATGACTGATATTTTGAACTTAAGTGCTATCATATTTACCTCTCTCTCTTTCTCTCTCTATAGACAGTGGTAGAGATATGTTCTCTTTTGCCGGAGACCAACATCGGGACTCTAGTGGTGAGTGCTGTATCAGTGATTGCCCTCATCGCTGCAAAGGAGGTCAACTCCCTGCTGGCTCGCAAGCTTCCGGTCCCAATACCTGTGGAGCTGCTAACTGTGAGTTCACAAAAACATCACCTAGAATCAATTACGTAATTGTTTTGGATTCAAATACTTTTCTGTGCTCAGTTCATCTTGCCTCGTGGAATTGAGCCAACATCGAGGATTAGAAGGCAAGGTTTTGCACTTTTTGAAAGTATTTCATAGATTCCAATACAGCTCAGTAAAGTATGGAAATGTATTTGAATCCAAAACAATTACATAATTGACCCAGATCTGAAACCAACTCTGACACTACCCTCGACTGTACCTCTATGCCTAACCTTGACCCTTGTGTTTTCTCAGATCATCATTGCCACAGTGGTCTCGTGGCAGTTTAGCTTCGACAGTCAGTTTGGTGTGGAGGTTGTAGGGGAGATCCCCTCTGGGTAAGAACAGTGAGCTTAGCCACATATCTGCAGTTACACACCACCACCAGACAACAAGACAACTTCATAACCGCAGAACTGTGTTTCCCCAGCCTCCAGCCCCCGGTCCTGCCCACCGTGTCCCTGTTTCGGGAGGTGCTAGGCGATGCTTTTGCTCTGTCCATCGTGGGATATGGCATTGCTATCTCCTTGGGTCGAATTTTCGCTCTCAAATATGGATACAAAGTGGACAGCAACCAGGTGGGAATCAATATTTTCATGTGTGTTACTTGTTTGTGTGAGTTTGTCTGTATCAACAATGGAAGTATCTGCCTGTGGTCCCCCTGGTCAGGATAATAAGTGGTCTCTCCCTAATGCAGGAGCTGGTGGCTTTGGGTCTCAGTAACTCGATTGGGGGGGTGTTTCAGTGCTTTGCCATCAGCTGCTCCATGTCCCGCACTATGGTCCAGGAGAGCACTGGAGGGAAAACACAGGTACAGAAATATCACATTACATTCAAAATATTTACAGGCAGGGCAATTGTCTGACAGTATCTCTCCAATAGGACAAGGTTCTGTCGGAGTTCATTTTTGCATGTGGTTAGCAGCAAAGATGTTAAGTGTCCTCCTTAACATGAATTATGAGATATGCCTGTGCTCCACGACTGCCCAGATGATTTTGAACAGAGCCAAGCAATAAATTTAGCTCAGGAGTGGCTAACCCTGGTCCTGGGCAGCTGTAGGTTCTGCTGGTTTTTGTTTTTACCTTAAATACAACAACCAAGTAACCCAGGGCCTGCTCCACAAAGCAGGATTATTGAGTTAGCCAGATAACTTCACAAAAGTAAAACCCGGAAGTCCTTGTTCCAGACTTGGATAGGTTCTGGGTTTCACTCAGCTCAGTTTTCTGTCTAACTCTGTAATCCTGCGTTGTGGAACAGGCCCCTGGTGAGGTTAGTTCACTCTGTAATCAACTGCTTTCATTGATCAATTAAGTGCCCAGTAAAAACCAAAAAACAGCAGACCCTGCTGCTCTCCAGTTTGGCCACCTCCATTGGTCAAGCTGTTGCCCTGTCTCCCTTTCAGTCCAAAGTTCAGAAATACTTTTATGAGATTTAATTGAAAATGTCTATTATGAACGTTCAGGATGAAGTTGGGCGGATTAAGATTAATTAATTCTATTCAAGATTTATTCATTTAAATTATGAAAATGTACCACTCTCTATCTCTCTCTTTCTTTGTCTCTCTCTAGGTGGCGAGTGGTCTCTCTGCTCTTGTGATCCTGGTCATCGTGCTGAAGATTGGGGAGCTATTCCAGCAGTTGCCTAAGGTACCTTTGTGTGCGAATGAGAGAGTGAGAGAGTGTGAGAGAGTGAGAGTGTGAGAGAGTGAGAGAATGAGAGAATGAGAGTGAGAGAGTGAGAGAATGTGAGAGTGTGAGAGAGTGTGAGTATGTGAGTGTGTGTGTGTGTGTGTGTGTGTGTGAGAGAGAGAGAGAGAGAGAGAGAGTGAGAGTGTGAGAGTGAGAGAATGTGAGAGTGTGAGAGAGTGAGAGTGTGAGTATGTGAGTGTGTGTGTGTGTGTGTGTGAGAGAGAGAGAGAGAGAGAGTAAGCGAGAGAGTGAGAGTGAGAGAGACTGCTTACTTCCCTCCACTGGCTGCGTGTCATTGCTCACATCAAATTCAAAACATTGGTGCTAGCCTTCCAAGCAGTTAAGGGGTCAGTCCCAGTTTACCTCCAAAAAATCATCAGACCCTACACCCCTGCCAGACCTCTTCGTTCAGCCTCCACAGGCCGCCTGGCACCCCCCTCTCTCTCCTCCCACTCTCTCCCTGTCCCTCCCTACCTCCCTGTAAACCTTAATTGTTGTCTTTACCTGTGATATTTACTTGTGTATTAGGATGTTTTGTTTGGCTAGCTAAGCAGTGTTTGGCTAGGTAAGCAGTTTGTTCATACATTTGTGTGTTGTGGTATTACGATTTAAAAAAAATCTGATGATGAAATAGGCCCTGGTCCTTATCTTTGTTGTGCAGGTAGCAGTTGAAATTGTACTTCCCTCTAGGGTCTTTCAGCACACTTATCCCTGCACTTTGTTGTACGTCGCTCTGGATAAGAGCGTCTGCCAAATGTCACTAATGTAATGTAAAAAGAGGTGTGTACCAACTGGTAGTGATACTGATGGACAGTGTTCTGTTCCAGGCTGTACTTGCTGCCATCATCTATGTGAACCTGCATGGGATGATGAAGCAGTTCATGGACATCCGGGTGCTGTGGAGGAGCAACAGGGTGGACATGGTGAGGGGGCAGGCGTGCGGTGGAGAGATATGAAGGGTTAGGGGTTTGGGGGGAATTAGGGGCAACGTGAAGGTAAAACTGGGCACCAGGGAGAGGGTGAGTGAGATAATGCAGAGGGGAAGGAGGAAACATTAGTTTGTGTAATGAGTTGAATGAGTTAGAGCTTTGACCCCGGGCCTCTCAGACATCATGAGGGCTGCAAAATCTTGGACTGACTGACGTTTTGAGCGAAACAAACTAGTTTTGTCAAAACATCTCTCAGTCCCAGCTTTCCACCCCTCTCGGTGCCTCTAAATCAGGGCCTGTGTTACCTCTCTCTTCAGGTGGTGTGGGTGGTGACTTTCATACTGACTGTGCTCCTCAACCCAGACCTGGGCCTGGCAGCCTCCATCGCCTTCTCCATGCTGACTGTCATCTTCAGGACCCAGCTGTGAGAACTGAACCGAAACACAATCCCTAAATCTCACCCCCCTCCACTGCACCCCGTCCATTTAAGAGTCACCCGTGTGCAACCCTACATGTATCTCTCCCTGTGTCACTTAGCAACTCATCCAACTCCTCTAAACTCTATTTCTATCCATCCTGGTGCTGTAGCTCTTTGCCATATCTATTGTACTGTATTAGGCCATGTTTCTGTGTCATGCTTGATATGCCAAGCTTATTGACCTGGCCTATATTTACCCTGTGAACTAGACTACCCCCACTACAATAAATCTCAACCGCACTGCTTTAAATCTCTCACACAACAGTGAATTTAACCCCCCACTTCTCTAAATAGCCCTCCCAGATTGTTAACCAGTACTCTGTGTCCTTTTGGCTGTCTGTCCTCAGGCCAAGGTACTCCCTCCTTGGGCAGGTCCCAGGAACCGACATCTACAGACCTGTGGAAGAATACAAGCTGGTAAACATGGTGACATTCCCAAACTGTAATCCAGGCTCAGTTAGGACATCTCAACTGTTGTAATAAATACTCCTGCAGCGTCACACTTTACAATAAGGATACATGACAGGTACAATAGGTAATTTCAGACTTCTAACAGTCAAGAGAGGAATTGCAGCAACAAACACGTTCAAACCACAACACTGTTTATCCCTCCCCCTTCTCTGTGAACGCGCTGACGTTGAAACACCATTGGCTGTGGCAATTAGAACCAATTTTCAACCAATGACCTTGAATTACTGTACAGCTATACAATGTTTTGGTGCAGAGTGCTGGACTGTCAACTGTATATTTTGAAATGCGAATTTAAGGACTGTAAACATAGCCGGTGAGTCAACATGTCAGTGAGTCTTTTTCAATGATAGGAAGGGATTTACAATGGTCTTGTAACAATGTTTTAACATAAACATCTTACATATTGTACCTTTAAGTAATGTGGTTGCTAACATGAATTGATTGATGTACAAACAGATTCATTAAGCACAACATTCACTTTTAATTTGGGGTGCTTGTTCCTGCAGGTGAAGCAGATTCCAGGCGTAGTCATTTTCCGCTCCTCAGCTACTCTCTACTTTGCCAATGCTGAGCTGTATATTGATGCCTTGGCAGAGAAGGTGAGACCACTACACTGCACTAGACTATTACACTACACTGTATTACACTGCATCACACTGCACTCAGCCATTACACTATACTGCATCACACTGCACCACACAGCATGTGACTATTAAACTAAACTGCACCACACTGCACTCGACTATTACATTAAACTGCATTACACTGCACCACACTGCACCAGACTATTACACTACACAAGACTGGTATACTGCACACAGTAACACTGTATTATACAGCATTATATATGGTGGGAGTGTAATGGGGAAATGACTAGCATGTAGCACGGTGGAGTGTAATGGGGAAATGACTAGCATGTAGCATGGTGGAGTGTAATGGGAATGTTGTGCTCTGGGGGTGCAGAGTGGGAGTGTAATGGGAATGTTGTGCTCTGGGGGTGCAGAGTGGGAGTGTAATGGGAATGTTGTGCTCTGGGGGTGCAGAGTGGGAGTGTAATGGGAATGTTGTGCTCTGGGGGTGCAGAGTGGGAGTGTAATGGGAATGTTGTGCTGTGGGGGTGCAGAGTGGGAGTGTAATGGGAATGTTGTGCTCTGGGGGTGCAGAGTGGGATTGATATCTCCAGGACTCTGTTGCTGAAGAAGAAGCAGCAGGCCAAGCGACTTCGCAGAGAGAAGAGAGAGGCCCGGCAGCGAAAGAAGGGGATGAAAGAGGCTGAGAAGGAGGGACGAGAGATGGTAAATAGAGGAAGGGGGGATGAGGAAGTGTCTGAGTGTAGACTTCTGTGTCTGACTGTACTGTATGTGAGTGTGTGCATGACTGGCTGTGCAGACACAGTATATGCATTTGTGTATGTGTGCGCATGCCTGTTTGTGTTTGTGCAGACCTGGGTCAAATACCTCATTGTTTTGGATTCAAATACTTTTCTATGCTTTACTGAGCTTGTCTGGTGTACATTACATTACATTATTGGCATTTGGCAAATGCACTTATCTAGAGCGATGTACAGTTGATTTGACTAAGCAGGAGACAATCCTCCCCTGGAGCAATGTAGGGTTAAAGGCCTTGCTCAAGGGCCCAATGGCTGTGCGGATCTTATTGTGGCTACACTGGGATTCGAACCCCAAACCTTGCGGGTCCCAGTCATTTACCTTAACCACTATGCTACAGGCCACCCTGCAGTGTATTGGAACCTGTGAAATTCTCTCAAAAAGTGCAAACCCCGCCTCCAGGTCCCCTTTGTTGGCTCAGTTATATTTTCTTACTTGTAGGTTTGTCACTACAGTGCACCAAGCGTGCCCATGCCAATATTTTAAAAGCAGAAACTTAAAGGAAATACAAATACGTGACCTGCCCTATGCCCAATTGTATTGACCCCAAAACTTATTTTCCAGACTTATAACTCCAGATATCAAGGGAGTTGTGTCCTGTTTCATTTAGAGTGCCACCAAACCATGTTTTTGAGAAAAACGGCTTCAAATTTCAAAGTGGGAGTTACTTGAGGCTGGGAGACTACCGACATTGGGCTAACAAAACTATAGGGCTATCATCTGATGTATCAACCCTTTAAAACTATAATTTTACACTGAACATTTACTCTTGACATTATATGCCCTGTAAGCAAATACATTAACATGTAGCCACGAACGCTGCATTGGTTAATGTGGTTGTTTGTGACTGGTGAACAGTGACAAGCTGGCTAGCCTGGAAGCAAATGTTACTTAAAGTGCATTTAAAAACTTAAACCGTATTTTTATTTGAAATTTGGCATAAGACATGCAGATTATGAAAGATATTGTTCCACAAAATGAAGATGAAAGCCTAAAACAACAATTAAAATGTTTACATAAACTTTGATGTATGCTGAATTGGCAGTCGTGATTGATTGATAGAGTGGGCATTAATCCAGACTTGCATGTAGTCCAGTGACTCCTCCGTGTGCCCAATCTCACAGGAGGAGCCCCAGAATAGGCAGAAAGCTGATGTAACTCCTCCTTGTGCCCAATCTCACAGGAGGAGCCCCAGAATACGCAGAAAGATGATGTAACCCTGGAGGAGGGGCCACAGCCTGGCCCCACCCTTCCACATGCCATCATCCTGGATTTGACCCCGGTCAACTTCCTGGATACCGTGGGAGTGAAGACACTGCGCAACGTAAGAGAGACCATCTAACCTGTGTGAGACTCCAGGGGCTCACTCCAGGGGCTCACTCCAATCGCTTATGTTTCTCCACTCCTTTCCTTTCCTGGCTCCTGATCCAGGTGCGCCATCTTTCAGGACATTCATATAGAAGTAGAAGGTGACAGTAGGAAGGAACTCCGAATCTATCCTGGAAAAATATCAGCACATCCTTTGCTGAAGTATTTTTTGGAAAGCCAAATGATTGACATAATAATGATGGACATGTGGATCCACTCTCCCCATCTGCCACGCATCTGCCGAGTTTGTTACTGACGTGGCTTCTAACTCATTTTTGAAGGAGCAAGGATATTCCATTTGCCTAATTCACATTTTCAAAAAAAATTTCTTGCCACAATTCTTAGCCACTCCCAATGGGTGGTGCTTATAAGATAAGCAATTGGAATGAGCCCATTGTATTGGTCTGTGCCTCAGTTTACTTCTCTGTGCCTGTATCGTCTGGTCTGTACCTCAATCTATCCAACTGTGCCTGTTTGTATTTGTATTTGAAATGATGTAATTCTTAGGTGCTGTTAAAATTGGGGAAAAATCTCCCTGTGAAATTGTTTCATGGATCACCAACCACAATGAACAATTCAATCATATATGCATAGTGTTACCAACCACAGTGTACAATCATATTAATTTGTACAATCATACTGCACAGTGTTATCATACCAATTACAGTGTACTATTTCTAGGAAAGACTATTCTGACTATTCATGAAAAACTTTCTACAATCTGCAGAATTATTCTGGTGTAAAAACGTTACACTTTCAAGTAATTATTTGACCGAGGTCTGCTCTATGTGCTTATCTACTGAGCTGTGTGGTTATATTCCTGCCCCCTCTGGTCATTTCAGATTCGCCGGGACTATGGTGAAGTGGGAATCGATGTGTTTCTTTCAGGGTGTCAGGGTGAGTGTTCATCAGGAGGGTTTTCCTGTTTTGTTTAACATCACATGATGACATTTATCCAGCCTCCTGTTTCTAAAAAACCTGACATTTTGTGACTTGTTTGCTACACGTAAAGTAGCCCTGAAAGACCTGTTTCACTTCATTCAGGAGCCATTATGTTCAGTGGCCTTCTTGCTTTTGGACGTAGTGAAACATAAAGATTTCCTGATTGTGAGAGTTCCCCAGAAGGTAGCTAGCTAGCTCTGCATCTGTTTGAAGAGGCTAGCCAGGGTGAGGGTGAGGTTATGAACATTATTGAGATGTTCCTTTTCGCATTTTCACCTTCTGTGATCTTCTCCATGCTCTCTGTTCTTCGGTCTGTCCTCACAGACTGTGTGGTGGAAAACTTAGAAAGCGGGGGATTCTTCAGTGAAAAAATGACCAAGGCTACCATATTCTCCACTGTTCATGACGCTGTACTCCACTGCCAGAGAGACACTTCCACAGAAAACACTCAGGTGAGCCCTCAGAGATATCTCCCCTTACCTGCCCCAGGTGAGCGCTTTGAGATACCTCCACACAGACATTCCACTCAGGGGAGACAGAAACCAGTGCAGCATTTCTGGCTGCTCTTTTTCATGTAATTGTGAAGTATGCTGTTCCTTTGGTGCTATTGGTGGCACAGAAGTACAAAGGCACTGTTTATCTGCCTAGAAATATGCCGCGGGCAGAGGAACAGGCTCATAGTATGTTCTTTGAACTGTGTTTCTGGGCAGTGTAATGGTATCAGTAATATATATGTGGTGCTGTAATTCTCATTAAATGTCAGGTATGTGGGGGCTACTTGGCCCATCATCTTAAGGCTGGGCCCCATGGGCCAGTATTGACTCCAGGCCAGTAGTAGCAGATTCCTTATTAAGAAATAATGTTTGGTACAAAAAATAAATGTATGCTGTTCATTTAATTCCAGAATTATGATCAATTTGTGTGAAATATCGCTCTCTGTTTTACAGGACATAGATGGAACCTATTTCTAAAAGCCTGCCTCACAAGGATAAACAAGCAAGACTGTTCTTGACAAGTTTTATTTTTTACTATCTTTCAAAAGATACTTCAGTGTTTTGTATTTGATGTGTATTTATTGTTTAAAACATAATAAATGTTTTGATAAAGGCATGTCTCTGCCCGTTTACGCAATGCCTGGTGTGTTTCTGCTGCTGAAAGCGGCAGCCGGTACCTTTGGCTCAGTAAACATCATCTGCAAACCCTGCTTATCACCACACTCCATGGAGATACTGCATGGGACAAAGCTTAGTTTACATAATAATCTTATCATATAATACTGATACTGATGTTTGTGTCTACTTACTGTACTGGCAGAGCTCTGTATCCATTGAACGACTGAGCTAAAACATAACACTGTAGTAAAAAATACTTTTAGCTGCAATGTTTTAAAAAATCTTTTGAAAAAAGGACCATCATTGGCGCTTGAGGCCCAAGGCTTCCTACCCCTGGTATGTTGGCTAAAAGAAAGGGCCAACAAAGGTGTTGAAGCATTTTAAAAAATAAAAATAAAAACAGAGATCCGCATTGCTCTAGGGGGATTGTCCCCTGAACAGTAAGTTGATTATGCTAGATAAAACATGACTGTCAGCTAAATAAAACATTGTTATCATTATAACCATGTGCTTTCCAGCTTTCCTCCATTTTAAAGGGGCAGTTTGTTTTTAAAAACAAAAGCACAAATCTCATGTCACAGGGAAGTGAAAACAGGGTATTAGAGTAATGAGGGAGAAATATGAACTGCCTGTCTCTCCAGCAGATATAATAGCCAGGTAACCTTGAAGGCAGGCTTCTGTAAAATGTGGCCCTCTGGAACACAAGTTATCCCTCCTCAGCTGTAAAATGAAATAATTTCTGAGTGTGTAATTGTAATTTCTGACATTCAGAGCTAAATCGCTAAGCAAGCTTTGAGGAATCTAGAGCTATTTTAAATACACTTGAAAGAAAAAGTTTAAGCATGAGCACAAGAGTGCTTACTGTCATTCAGATATCGCTAAAACTTTTGTTGCACCTTGATACGAAGACTCCTCACAGCTGTGTCACATGATTTCACATAAGCCAAGAATTTTTATGTTCAGGTGTATGTATTTGTCATGGAAAGTAATGTCGCCGGTTTGTGAAGGGAATGACAATCCTTCTTTTGTGATTACTCTTATACAATGAAAGCTGATCTAATATGGTTGCCTCCAGGTACCCAGTGTCCTGAATTCAGTCTTGCATATGCTTACGCAAACCTGAATTACACATGAAAGAACTGAAACAGCTGCACTACCAGTTGTTCTGCCCGTTTAATTTTGCCCTTGGGAAGAGACTGTGCTCATAGTGGCCAAAATAATTAATAATGTACCTTCCCAAAAACCCAAAGATAACAAAACATATTACTCATCTGTTCAATATTGTTTCTCTACACCATTGCAAAGGAGACATTTGCTTGTTTGTTGTGTTTAGAGAGACCAAGAACACATCAAAGAGCTCTCTTGAATGTTTTTATTATGGAAAATGTTCTATTTCGCAACCTTTTCCTACAGGGCCCTCCGGAGGCTGTTTTCAATAATGTGCAAAAAAATAAACAAATTCAACAATCAATTCCTGAACATGAACTAATGATTTCATTTGAACTTTGCGGAAGACGCTGCAGGACCACCTCTTGTAGTCAGACATGAAGTCTCACGAGCATACTAGCTAGCCTAGCACTGAATTAATATGAAAACTTTTTTTCAATTGTTCAAATATTTGTCTCCACCCAAACCTACATGTATACATGCACTACATAACATCTACAAGTGACAGTCACAATTTGAAGTATACTAAAATGAAGTACAGGAGACCAAATGAAGCCACATTCAGTGAACGTTTTAACCATGCAACAGGAAGTATGTTTAGGCCAAGCCATCTGCTGCACGTGACACTTTATGGATCTGTGTAGGCATGAATGAAATTCTAGCAATGAATTCAGTTTAATAAACACTATTCAGTCATCAGTTTGGAGGTGGTGGTAAACAGCCTCTGAGGGCATGTGAAAGGCCTGGACTCTGGTGCTGTTCTACTCCACAGAACTACAGCTCCAGACATAGGCGTAGGAACCAACATTCAACAGATGTACAGTGTTTTATGTGTTTTATGTCCTTCTAAGGATATGAATTTGCAATAACGATTGAGCAAATGACTCTTGCCTCTTGTTGTTTCTGTGGGTGGACATGCTCGGGTGAAGATCGTGTCAGACTGCAGATTTGCTCCATTTTGTTAGTCAAAGTAGCTTGTGGCCTGTTTTAGTGGCTAATTTGAATTGCCATAATATTTTATACAAGGCAGCAGTACTGTATGTTATAATGGTTATGCAACCAAGCGTGAAGCGTCCATCCTGTTTTTCTAGCTGACTATTGGTTTGCATGTTGCAATATAGCCTCTGATCCACTGACACATCCACACCTGCTTCCTGAAGAATGGGTCTAATCTACCGGATATGTGTTCGGGTGTTTTTATTCGTTGTGGAAAGAATTATTCATCAACTGCAGAAGTCTTCCTTAGCCTACCAGCCATATTACAATTACTGAGCTCACCAGTACTCCTTTTCTTCTTAATGACATTCCACACAGATAATTTGGGTAAGCCTATTGTTTGGCCTATCTCTGACTTAAAAAATAAATAAATAATAATTTCTTTGCCTCATAATGGTTTCCTTTACTGTAACTGGACCAGCTCTGATCCTCATGTTGGAAATAAACCAATAACAGACTCCTCAGGCAATCAAAAGCCTCGGATCAAGACTAGATACTGAAAGCGTGATCGGACAGATATCTCCTGCAAATCAGCAATTTGCAGACGTGAAGGTTTGAAATGTGCATTACCATATCACAAATTAAGGAACTGGAAAGTGCGGAGGAATCCCCCCAGGTTTCATTATTTGCAGGACACCACCCCCCATCTTCCAAATCCTACCCCCCATCCCCTAATAATTTGCATGGGTGG